>NW_027194903.1:0-40107 GCF_032444005.1 Ranitomeya imitator
AACAAGAAACCACCAAAAATTTTAACCAGTCATCGTTCTCACAACACTGAGGACCAGTCATTCGAAATGACTTCTCCATGCATTTTATGCATTGGTAAAAGCACTATGATTGAAAAGTGTGATATGTTTTCAGGTATCTCCTATACTAATAGAGCCACATGCTCACCGGTTTGCCACATGATGTAGGCCTATGGACTGAACAAGAAACCACCAAAAATTTTAACCAGTCATCGTTCTCACAACACTGAGGACCAGTCATTCGAAATGACTTCTCCATGCATTTTATGCATTGGTAAAAGCACTATGATGAAAAGTGTGATATGTTTTCAGGTATCTCCTATACTAATAGAGCCACATGCTCACCGGTTTGCCACATGATGTAGGCCTATGGACTGAGCAAGAAACCACCAAAAATTTTAACCAGTCATCGTTCTCACAACACTGAGGACCAGTCATTCGAAATGACTTCTCCATGCATTTTATCCATTGGTAAAAGCACTATGATGAAAAGTGTGATATGTTTTCAGGTATCTCCTATACTAATAGAGCCACATGCTCACCGGTTTGCCACATGATGTAGGCCTATGGACTGAACAAGAAACCACCAAAAATTTTAACCAGTCATCGTTCTCACAACACTGAGGACCAGTCATTCGAAATGACTTCTCCATGCATTTTATGCATTGGTAAAAGCACTATGATGAAAAGTGTGATATGTTTTCAGGTATCTCCTATACTAATAGAGCCACATGCTCACCGGTTTGCCACATGATGTAGGCCTATGGACTGAACAAGAAACCACCAAAAATTTTAACCAGTCATCGTTCTCACAACACTGAGGACCAGTCATTCGAAATGACTTCTCCATGCATTTTATGCATTGGTAAAAGCACTATGATGAAAAGTGTGATATGTTTTCAGGTATCTCCTATACTAATAGAGCCACATGCTCACCGGTTTGCCACATGATGTAGGCCTATGGACTGAACAAGAAACCACCAAAAATTTTAACCAGTCATCGTTCTCACAACACTGAGGACCAGTCATTCGAAATGACTTCTCCATGCATTTTATGCATTGGTAAAAGCACTATGATGAAAAGTGTGATATGTTTTCAGGTATCTCCTATACTAATAGAGCCACATGCTCACCGGTTTGCCATATGATGTAGGCCTATGGACTGAACAAGAAACCACCAAAAATTTTAACCAGTCATCGTTCTCACAACACTGAGGACCAGTCATTCGAAATGACTTCTCCATGCATTTTATGCATTGGTAAAAGCACTATGATGAAAAGTGTGATATGTTTTCAGGTATCTCCTATACTAATAGAGCCACATGCTCACCGGTTTGCCACATGATGTAGGCCTATGGACTGAACAAGAAACCACCAAAAATTTTAACCAGTCATCGTTCTCACAACACTGAGGACCAGTCATTCGAAATGACTTCTCCATGCATTTTATGCATTGGTAAAAGCACTATGATGAAAAGTGTGATATGTTTTCAGGTATCTCCTATACTAATAGAGCCACATGCTCACCGGTTTGCCACATGATGTAGGCCTATGGACTGAACAAGAAACCACCAAAAATTTTAACCAGTCATCGTTCTCACAACACTGAGGACCAGTCATTCGAAATGACTTCTCCATGCATTTTATGCATTGGTAAAAGCACTATGATGAAAAGTGTGATATGTTTTCAGGTATCTCCTATACTAATAGAGCCACATGCTCACCGGTTTGCCATATGATGTAGGCCTATGGACTGAACAAGAAACCACCAAAAATTTTAACCAGTCATCGTTCTCACAACACTGAGGACCAGTCATTCGAAATGACTTCTCCATGCATTTTATGCATTGGTAAAAGCACTATGATGAAAAGTGTGATATGTTTTCAGGTATCTCCTATACTAATAGAGCCACATGCTCACCGGTTTGCCACATGATGTAGGCCTATGGACTGAACAAGAAACCACCAAAAATTTTAACCAGTCATCGTTCTCACAACACTGAGGACCAGTCATTCGAAATGACTTCTCCATGCATTTTATGCATTGGTAAAAGCACTATGATGAAAAGTGTGATATGTTTTCAGGTATCTCCTATACTAATAGAGCCACATGCTCACCGGTTTGCCACATGATGTAGGCCTATGGACTGAACAAGAAACCACCAAAAATTTTAACCAGTCATCGTTCTCACAACACTGAGGACCAGTCATTCGAAATGACTTCTCCATGCATTTTATGCATTGGTAAAAGCACTATGATGAAAAGTGTGATATGTTTTCAGGTATCTCCTATACTAATAGAGCCACATGCTCACCGGTTTGCCACATGATGTAGGCCTATGGACTGAACAAGAAACCACCAAAAATTTTAACCAGTCATCGTTCTCACAACACTGAGGACCAGTCATTCGAAATGACTTCTCCATGCATTTTATGCATTGGTAAAAGCACTATGATGAAAAGTGTGATATGTTTTCAGGTATCTCCTATACTAATAGAGCCACATGCTCACCGGTTTGCCACATGATGTAGGCCTATGGCCTGAACAAGAAACCACCAAAAATTTTAACCAGTCATCGTTCTCACAACACTGAGGACCAGTCATTCGAAATGACTTCTCCATGCATTTTATGCATTGGTAAAAGCACTATGATGAAAAGTGTGATATGTTTTCAGGTATCTCCTATACTAATAGAGCCACATGCTCACCGGTTTGCCACATGATGTAGGCCTATGGACTGAACAAGAAACCACCAAAAATTTTAACCAGTCATCGTTCTCACAACACTGAGGACCAGTCATTCGAAATGACTTCTCCATGCATTTTATGCATTGGTAAAAGCACTATGATGAAAAGTGTGATATGTTTTCAGGTATCTCCTATACTAATAGAGCCACATGCTCACCGGTTTGCCACATGATGTAGGCCTATGGACTGAACAAGAAACCACCAAAAATTTTAACCAGTCATCGTTCTCACAACACTGAGGACCAGTCATTCGAAATGACTTCTCCATGCATTTTATGCATTGGTAAAAGCACTATGATGAAAAGTGTGATATGTTTTCAGGTATCTCCTATACTAATAGAGCCACATGCTCACCGGTTTGCCACATGATGTAGGCCTATGGACTGAACAAGAAACCACCAAAAATGTTAACCAGTCATCGTTCTCACAACACTGAGGACCAGTCATTCGAAATGACTTCTCCATGCATTTTATGCATTGGTAAAAGCACTATGATGAAAAGTGTGATATGTTTTCAGGTATCTCCTATACTAATAGAGCCACATGCTCACCGGTTTGCCACATGATGTAGGCCTATGGACTGAACAAGAAACCACCAAAAATTTTAACCAGTCATCGTTCTCACAACACTGAGGACCAGTCATTCGAAATGACTTCTCCATGCATTTTATGCATTGGTAAAAGCACTATGATGAAAAGTGTGATATGTTTTCAGGTATCTCCTATACTAATAGAGCCACATGCTCACCGGTTTGCCACATGATGTAGGCCTATGGCCTGAACAAGAAACCACCAAAAATTTTAACCAGTCATCGTTCTCACAACACTGAGGACCAGTCATTCGAAATGACTTCTCCATGCATTTTATGCATTGGTAAAAGCACTATGATGAAAAGTGTGATATGTTTTCAGGTATCTCCTATACTAATAGAGCCACATGCTCACCGGTTTGCCACATGATGTAGGCCTATGGACTGAACAAGAAACCACCAAAAATTTTAACCAGTCATCGTTCTCACAACACTGAGGACCAGTCATTCGAAATGACTTCTCCATGCATTTTATGCATTGGTAAAAGCACTATGATGAAAAGTGTGATATGTTTTCAGGTATCTCCAATACTAATAGAGCCACATGCTCACCGGTTTGCCACATGATGTAGGCCTATGGACTGAACAAGAAGCCACCAAAAATTTTAACCAGTCATCGTTCTCACAACACTGAGGACCAGTCATTCGAAATGACTTCTCCATGCATTTTATGCATTGGTAAAAGCACTATGATGAAAAGTGTGATATGTTTTCAGGTATCTCCTATACTAATAGAGCCACATGCTCACCGGTTTGCCACATGATGTAGGCCTATGGACTGAACAAGAAACCACCAAAAATTTTAACCAGTCATCATTCTCACAACACTGAGGACCAGTCATTCGAAATGACTTCTCCATGCATTTTATGCATTGGTAAAAGCACTATGATGAAAAGTGTGATATGTTTTCAGGTATCTCCTATACTAATAGAGCCACATGCTCACCGGTTTGCCACATGATGTAGGCCTATGGACTGAACAAGAAACCACCAAAAATTTTAACCAGTCATCGTTCTCACAACACTGAGGACCAGTCATTCGAAATGACTTCTCCATGCATTTTATGCATTGGTAAAAGCACTATGATGAAAAGTGTGATATGTTTTCAGGTATCTCCTATACTAATAGAGCCACATGCTCACCGGTTTGCCACATGATGTAGGCCTATGGACTGCACAAGAAACCACCAAAAATTTTAACCAGTCATCGTTCTCACAACACTGAGGACCAGTCATTCGAAATGACTTCTCCATGCATTTTATGCATTGGTAAAAGCACTATGATGAAAAGTGTGATATGTTTTCAGGTATCTCCTATACTAATAGAGCCACATGCTCACCGGTTTGCCACATGATGTAGGCCTATGGACTGAACAAGAAACCACCAAAAATTTTAACCAGTCATCGTTCTCACAACACTGAGGACCAGTCATTCGAAATGACTTCTCCATGCATTTTATGCATTGGTAAAAGCACTATGATGAAAAGTGTGATATGTTTTCAGGTATCTCCTATACTAATAGAGCCACATGCTCACCGGTTTGCCACATGATGTAGGCCTATGGACTGAACAAGAAACCACCAAAAATTTTAACCAGTCATCGTTCTCACAACACTGAGGACCAGTCATTCGAAATGACTTCTCCATGCATTTTATGCATTGGTAAAAGCACTATGATGAAAAGTGTGATATGTTTTCAGGTATCTCCTATACTAATAGAGCCACATGCTCACCGGTTTGCCACATGATGTAGGCCTATGGACTGAACAAGAAACCACCAAAAATTTTAACCAGTCATCGTTCTCACAACACTGAGGACCAGTCATTCGAAATGACTTCTCCATGCATTTTATGCATTGGTAAAAGCACTATGATGAAAAGTGTGATATGTTTTCAGGTATCTCCTATACTAATAGAGCCACATGCTCACCGGTTTGCCACATGATGTAGGCCTATGGACTGAACAAGAAACCACCAAAAATTTTAACCAGTCATCGTTCTCACAACACTGAGGACCAGTCATTCAAAATGACTTCTCCATGCATTTTATGCATTGGTAAAAGCACTATGATGAAAAGTGTGATATGTTTTCAGGTATCTCCTATACTAATAGAGCCACATGCTCACCGGTTTGCCACATGATGTAGGCCTATGGACTGAACAAGAAACCACCAAAAATTTTAACCAGTCATCGTTCTCACAACACTGAGGACCAGTCATTCGAAATGACTTCTCCATGCATTTTATGCATTGGTAAAAGCACTATGATTGAAAAGTGTGATATGTTTTCAGGTATCTCCTATACTAATAGAGCCACATGCTCACCGGTTTGCCACATGATGTAGGCCTATGGACTGAACAAGAAACCACCAAAAATTTTAACCAGTCATCGTTCTCACAACACTGAGGACCAGTCATTCGAAATGACTTCTCCATGCATTTTATGCATTGGTAAAAGCACTATGATGAAAAGTGTGATATGTTTTCAGGTATCTCCTATACTAATAGAGCCACATGCTCACCGGTTTGCCACATGATGTAGGCCTATGGACTGAACAAGAAACCACCAAAAATTTTAACCAGTCATCGTTCT
Source organism: Ranitomeya imitator (assembly GCF_032444005.1). Taxonomy (NCBI): domain Eukaryota; kingdom Metazoa; phylum Chordata; class Amphibia; order Anura; family Dendrobatidae; genus Ranitomeya; species Ranitomeya imitator. The sequence continues at coordinate 5,952 of NW_027194903.1, forward strand.
CACAACACTGAGGACCAGTCATTCGAAATGACTTCTCCATGCATTTTATGCATTGGTAAAAGCACTATGATGAAAAGTGTGATATGTTTTCAGGTATCTCCTATACTAATAGAGCCACATGCTCACCGGTTTGCCACATGATGTAGGCCTATGGACTGAACAAGAAACCACCAAAAATTTTAACCAGTCATCGTTCTCACAACACTGAGGACCAGTCATTCGAAATGACTTCTCCATGCATTTTATGCATTGGTAAAAGCACTATGATGAAAAGTGTGATATGTTTTCAGGTATCTCCTATACTAATAGAGCCACATGCTCACCGGTTTGCCACATGATGTAGGCCTATGGACTGAACAAGAAACCACCAAAAATTTTAACCAGTCATCGTTCTCACAACACTGAGGACCAGTCATTCGAAATGACTTCTCCATGCATTTTATGCATTGGTAAAAGCACTATGATGAAAAGTAACATAGTAACATAGTAACATAGTAACATAGTTAGTAAGGCCGAAAAAAGACATTTGTCCATCCAGTTCAGCCTATATTCCATCATAATAAATACCCAGATCTACGTCCTTCTACAGAACCTAATAATTGTATGATACAATATTGTTCTGCTCCAGGAAGACATCCAGGCCTCTCTTGAACCCCTCGACTGAGTTCGCCATCACCACCTCCTCAGGCAAGCAATTCCAGATTCTCACTGCCCTAACAGTAAAGAATCCTCTTCTATGTTGGTGGAAAAACCTTCTCTCCTCCAGACGCAAAGAATGCCCCCTTGTGCCCGTCACCTTCCTTGGTATAAACAGATCCCCAGCGAGATATTTGTATTGTCCCCTTATATACTTATACATGGTTATTAGATCGCCCCTCAGTCGTCTTTTTTCTAGACTAAATAATCCTAATTTCGCTAATCTATCTGGGTATTGTAGTTCTCCCATCCCCTTTATTAATTTTGTTGCCCTCCTTTGTACTCTCTCTAGTTCCATTATATCCTTCCTGAGCACCGGTGCCCAAAACTGGACACAGTACTCCATGTGCGGTCTAACTAGGGATTTGTACAGAGGCAGTATAATGCTCTCATCATGTGTATCCAGACCTCTTTTAATGCACCCCATGATCCTGTTTGCCTTGGCAGCTGCTGCCTGGCACTGGCTGCTCCAGGTAAGTTTATCATTAACTAGGATCCCCAAGTCCTTCTCCCTGTCAGATTTACCCAGTGGTTTCCCGTTCAGTGTGTAATGGTGATATTGATTCCCTCTTCCCATGTGTATAACCTTACATTTATCATTGTTAAACCTCATCTGCCACCTTTCAGCCCAAGTTTCCAACTTATCCAGATCCATCTGTAGCAGAATACTATCTTCTCTTGTATTAACTGCTTTACATAGTTTTGTATCGTCTGCAAATATCGATATTTTACTGTGTAAACCTTCTACCAGATCATTAATGAATATGTTGAAGAGAACAGGTCCCAATACTGACCCCTGCGGTACCCCACTGGTCACAGCGACCCAGTTAGAGACTATACCATTTATAACCACCCTCTGCTTTCTATCACTAAGCCAGTTACTAACCCATTTACACACATTTTCCCCCAGACCAAGCATTCTCATTTTGTGTACCAACCTCTTGTGCGGCACGGTATCAAACGCTTTGGAAAAATCGAGATATACCACGTCCAATGACTCACCGTGGTCCAGCCTATAGCTTACCTCTTCATAAAAACTGATTAGATTGGTTTGACAGGAGCGATTTCTCATAAACCCATGCTGATATGGAGTTAAACAGTTATTCTCATTAAGATAATCCAGAATAACATCCCTCAGAAACCCTTCAAATATTTTACCAACAATAGAGGTTAGACTTACTGGCCTATAATTTCCAGGTTCACTTTTAGAGCCCTTTTTGAATATTGGCACCACATTTGCTATGCGCCAGTCCTGCGGAACAGACCCTGTCGCTATAGAGTCACTAAAAATAAGAAATAATGGTTTATCTATTACATTACTTAGTTCTCTTAGTACTCGTGGGTGTATGCCATCCGGACCCGGAGATTTATCTATTTTAATCTTATTTAGCCGGTTTCGCACCTCTTCTTGGGTTAGATTGGTGACCCTTAATATAGGGTTTTCATTGTTTCTTGGGATTTCACCTAGCATTTCATTTTCCACCGTGAATACAGTGGAGAAGAAGGTGTTTAATATGTTAGCTTTTTCCTCGTCATCTACAACCATTCTTTCCTCACTATTTTTTAAGGGGCCTACATTTTCAGTTTTTATTCTTTTACTATTGATATAGTTGAAGAACAGTTTGGGATTAGTTTTACTCTCCTTAGCAATGTGCTTCTCTGTTTCCTTTTTGGCAGCTTTAATTAGTTTTTTAGATAAAGTATTTTTCTCCCTATAGTTTTTTAGAGCTTCAATGGTGCCATCCTGCTTTAGTAGTGCAAATGCTTTCTTTTTACTGTTAATTGCCTGTCTTACTTCTTTGTTTAGCCACATTGGGTTTTTCCTATTTCTAGTCCTTTTATTCCCACAAGGTATAAACCGCTTACACTGCCTATTTAGGATGTTCTTAAACATTTCCCATTTATTATCTGTATTCTTATTTCTGAGGATATTGTCCCAGTCTACCAGATTAAGGGCATCTCTAAGCTGTTCAAACTTTGCCTTCCTAAAGTTCAGTGTTTTTGTGACTCCCTGACAAGTCCCCCTAGTGAAAGACAGGTGAAACTGCACAATATTGTGGTCGCTATTTCCTAAATGCCCGACCACCTGCAGATTTGTTATTCTGTCAGGTCTATTAGATAGTATTAGGTCTAAAAGTGCTGCTCCTCTGGTTGGATTCTGCACCAATTGTGAAAGATAATTTTTCTTGGTTATTAGCAGAAACCTGTTGCCTTTATGGGTTTCACAGGTTTCTGTTTCCCAGTTAATATCCGGGTAGTTAAAGTCCCCCATAACCAGGACCTCATTATGGGTTGCAGCTTCATCTATCTGCTTTAGAAGTAGACTTTCCATGCTTTCTGTTATATTTGGGGGTTTGTAACAGACCCCAATGAGAATTTTGTTACCATTTTTCCCTCCATGAATTTCAACCCATATGGACTCGACATCCTCATTCCCTTCGCCAATATCCCCCCTTAAAGTGGACTTTAGACAAGACTTTACATAGAGACAAACCCCTCCTCCTCTCCGATTTTTACGATCCTTTCTAAACAGACTGTAACCCTGTAAGTTAACTGCCCAGTCATAGCTTTCATCTAACCATGTCTCGGTTATTCCCACTATGTCAAAGTTACCTGTAGATATTTCTGCTTCTAGTTCTTCCATCTTGTTTGTCAGGCTTCTGGCGTTTGCGTGCATGCAGTTTAGAGGATTTTGTTTTGTTCCAATCTCCTCACTGTGGATTGTTTTAGAAATGTTCTTACCTCCCTTCAGAGTATGTTTTCCTGGGTCGTCTTTGTTCGAGTCTAATGTTTTTCTTCCCGTCCCCTCTTCTTCTAGTTTAACGCCCTCCTGATGAGTGTAGCGAGTCTTCTGGCGAATGTGTGTTTCCCAGGTTTGTTGAGGTGCAGTCCGTCTCTGGCGAGGAGTCCATCGTACAAGTAATTCACACCATGGTCCAGGAATCCGAATCCTTGTTGTCTGCACCATCGTCTTAGCCAGTTGTTTGCATCAAGGATCCTGTTCCATCTCCTGGTGCCATGCCCGTCTACTGGAAGGATAGAAGAAAAAACTACCTGTGCATCCAGTTCCTTTACTTTCTTCCCCAACTCTTCAAAGTCCTTGCAGATTGTCGGTAGGTCCTTCCTTGCCGTGTCATTGGTGCCAACATGTATCAGAAGAAATGGGTGGACGTCCTTGGAGCTGAAGAGCTTTGGTATCCTATCGGTCACATCCTTGATCATCGCACCTGGAAGGCAGCATACTTCTCTTGCAGTTATGTCCGGTCTGCAGATGGCTGCTTCTGTGCCTCTCAGTAGTGAGTCTCCCACCACCACCACTCTTCGTTGCTTCTTGGCTGTACTTTTTGCTGTCACTTGTTGCTGTGTGCCCTTTTCTTTTTTGCTTGCTGGTATTGCTTCATTCTTAGGTGTGCCATCTTCATCCTCTACAAAGATTTGATATCGGTTCTTCAGTTGTGTGGTTGGTGATTTCTCCATGGTCTTCTTGCTTCTTTTGGTCACATGCTTCCACTCATCTGCTTTTGGAGGTTCTCTGACACTTTTTTCACCTTCTGTGACCAGTAGAGATGCTTCTGTTCTGTCTAGAAAGTCTTCATTCTCTTTGATGAGTTTCAAAGTTGCTATTCTTTCTTCCAGACCCCGCAACTTTTCTTCTAAAAGGGCCACTAGTCTACACTTCTGACAGGTGAAATTGGATTCTTTTTCTGGTCGATCTGTGAACATGTAGCACATGCTGCAGCTCACCATGTAGGTTGTCACATCTGCCATGTTGCTCCTAGATCCTGCTGACTTGCTGTGTGTTTTCCTTCTTGTGTAATCTACTCAGCCAAGCTCTCTTGCAATAATGTCCTACAGGCAAAAATTGGCTGTACCCAACGATCTTCTAGCTTAGGGAGACTTCGCTTCTCCCAGAAGGCACCTGGAATATGCAAATTAGCCTCCTGAAGCTTGAATCCCTGGTTTGGTAAAGTGTGATATGTTTTCAGGTATCTCCTATACTAATAGAGCCACATGCTCACCGGTTTGCCACATGATGTAGGCCTATGGACTGAACAAGAAACCACCAAAAATTTTAACCAGTCATCGTTCTCACAACACTGAGGACCAGTCATTCGAAATGACTTCTCCATGCATTTTATGCATTGGTAAAAGCACTATGATTGAAAAGTGTGATATGTTTTCAGGTATCTCCTATACTAATAGAGCCACATGCTCACCGGTTTGCCACATGATGTAGGCCTATGGACTGAACAAGAAACCACCAAAAATTTTAACCAGTCATCGTTCTCACAACACTGAGGACCAGTCATTCGAAATGACTTCTCCATGCATTTTATGCATTGGTAAAAGCACTATGATGAAAAGTGTGATATGTTTTCAGGTATCTCCTATACTAATAGAGCCACATGCTCACCGGTTTGCCACATGATGTAGGCCTATGGACTGAACAAGAAACCACCAAAAATTTTAACCAGTCATCGTTCTCACAAAACTGAGGACCAGTCATTCGAAATGACTTCTCCATGCATTTTATGCATTGGTAAAAGCACTATGATGAAAAGTGTGATATGTTTTCAGGTATCTCCTATACTAATAGAGCCACATGCTCACCGGTTTGCCACATGATGTAGGCCTATGGACTGAACAAGAAACCACCAAAAATTTTAACCAGTCATCGTTCTCACAACACTGAGGACCAGTCATTCGAAATGACTTCTCCATGCATTTTATGCATTGGTAAAAGCACTATGATGAAAAGTGTGATATGTTTTCAGGTATCTCCTATACTAATAGAGCCACATGCTCACCGGTTTGCCACATGATGTAGGCCTATGGACTGAACAAGAAACCACCAAAAATTTTAACCAGTCATCGTTCTCACAACACTGAGGACCAGTCATTCGAAATGACTTCTCCATGCATTTTATGCATTGGTAAAAGCACTATGATGAAAAGTGTGATATGTTTTCAGGTATCTCCTATACTAATAGAGCCACATGCTCACCGGTTTGCACATGATGTAGGCCTATGGACTGAACAAGAAACCACCAAAAATTTTAACCAGTCATCGTTCTCACAACACTGAGGACCAGTCATTCGAAATGACTTCTCCATGCATTTTATGCATTGGTAAAAGCACTATGATGAAAAGTGTGATATGTTTTCAGGTATCTCCTATACTAATAGAGCCACATGCTCACCGGTTTGCCACATGATGTAGGCCTATGGACTGAACAAGAAACCACCAAAAATTTTAACCAGTCATCGTTCTCACAACACTGAGGACCAGTCATTCGAAATGACTTCTCCATGCATTTTATGCATTGGTAAAAGCACTATGATGAAAAGGGTGATATGTTTTCAGGTATCTCCTATACTAATAGAGCCACATGCTCACCGGTTTGCCACATGATGTAGGCCTATGGACTGAACAAGAAACCACCAAAAATTTTAACCAGTCATCGTTCTCACAACACTGAGGACCAGTCATTCGAAATGACTTCTCCATGCATTTTATGCATTGGTAAAAGCACTATGATGAAAAGTGTGATATGTTTTCAGGTATCTCCTATACTAATAGAGCCACATGCTCACCGGTTTGCCACATGATGTAGGCCTATGGACTGAACAAGAAACCACCAAAAATTTTAACCAGTCATCGTTCTCACAACACTGAGGACCAGTCATTCGAAATGACTTCTCCATGCATTTTATGCATTGGTAAAAGCACTATGATGAAAAGTGTGATATGTTTTCAGGTATCTCCTATACTAATAGAGCCACATGCTCACCGGTTTGCCACATGATGTAGGCCTATGGACTGAACAAGAAACCACCAAAAATTTTAACCAGTCATCGTTCTCACAACACTGAGGACCAGTCATTCGAAATGACTTCTCCATGCATTTTATGCATTGGTAAAAGCACTATGATGAAAAGTGTGATATGTTTTCAGGTATCTCCTATACTAATAGAGCCACATGCTCACCGGTTTGCCACATGATGTAGGCCTATGGACTGAACAAGAAACCACCAAAAATTTTAACCAGTCATCGTTCTCACAACACTGAGGACCAGTCATTCGAAATGACTTCTCCATGCATTTTATGCATTGGTAAAAGCACTATGATGAAAAGTGTGATATGTTTTCAGGTATCTCCTATACTAATAGAGCCACATGCTCACCGGTTTGCCACATGATGTAGGCCTATGGACTGAACAAGAAACCACCAAAAATTTTAACCAGTCATCGTTCTCACAACACTGAGGACCAGTCATTCGAAATGACTTCTCCATGCATTTTATGCATTGGTAAAAGCACTATGATGAAAAGGGTAATATGTTTTCAGGTATCTCCTATACTAATAGAGCCACATGCTCACCGGTTTGCCACATGATGTAGGCCTATGGACTGAACAAGAAACCACCAAAAATTTTAACCAGTCATCGTTCTCACAACACTGAGGACCAGTCATTCGAAATGACTTCTCCATGCATTTTATGCATTGGTAAAAGCACTATGATGAAAAGTGTGATATGTTTTCAGGTATCTCCTATACTAATAGAGCCACATGCTCACCGGTTTGCCACATGATGTAGGCCTATGGACTGAACAAGAAACCACCAAAAATTTTAACCAGTCATCGTTCTCACAACACTGAGGACCAGTCATTCGAAATGACTTCTCCATGCATTTTATGCATTGGTAAAAGCACTATGATGAAAAGTGTGATATGTTTTCAGGTATCTCCTATACTAATAGAGCCACATGCTCACCGGTTTGCCACATGATGTAGGCCTATGGACTGAACAAGAAACCACCAAAAATTTTAACCAGTCATCGTTCTCACAACACTGAGGACCAGTCATTCGAAATGACTTCTCCATGCATTTTATGCATTGGTAAAAGCACTATGATGAAAAGTGTGATATGTTTTCAGGTATCTCCTATACTAATAGAGCCACATGCTCACCGGTTTGCCACATGATGTAGGCCTATGGACTGAACAAGAAACCACCAAAAATTTTAACCAGTCATCGTTCTCACAACACTGAGGACCAGTCATTCGAAATGACTTCTCCATGCATTTTATGCATTGGTAAAAGCACTATGATGAAAAGTGTGATATGTTTTCAGGTATCTCCTATACTAATAGAGCCACATGCTCACCGGTTTGCCACATGATGTAGGCCTATGGACTGAACAAGAAACCACCAAAAATTTTAACCAGTCATCGTTCTCACAACACTGAGGACCAGTCATTCGAAATGACTTCTCCATGCATTTTATGCATTGGTAAAAGCACTATGATGAAAAGTGTGATATGTTTTCAGGTATCTCCTATACTAATAGAGCCACATGCTCACCGGTTTGCCACATGATGTAGGCCTATGGACTGAACAAGAAACCACCAAAAATTTTAACCAGTCATCGTTCTCACAACACTGAGGACCAGTCATTCGAAATGACTTCTCCATGCATTTTATGCATTGGTAAAAGCACTATGATGAAAAGTGTGATATGTTTTCAGGTATCTCCTATACTAATAGAGCCACATGCTCACCGGTTTGCCACATGATGTAGGCCTATGGACTGAACAAGAAACCACCAAAAATTTTAACCAGTCATCGTTGTCACAACACTGAGGACCAGTCATTCGAAATGACTTCTCCATGCATTTTATGCATTGGTAAAAGCACTATAATGAAAAGTGTGATATGTTTTCAGGTATCTCCTATACTAATAGAGCCACATGCTCACCGGTTTGCCACATGATGTAGGCCTATGGACTGAACAAGAAACCACCAAAAATTTTAACCAGTCATCGTTCTCACAACACTGAGGACCAGTCATTCGAAATGACTTCTCCATGCATTTTATGCATTGGTAAAAGCACTATGATGAAAAGTGTGATATGTTTTCAGGTATCTCCTATACTAATAGAGCCACATGCTCACAGGTTTGCCACATGATGTAGGCCTATGGACTGAACAAGAAACCACCAAAAATTTTAACCAGTCATCGTTCTCACAACACTGAGGACCAGTCATTCGAAATGACTTCTCCATGCATTTTATGCATTGGTAAAAGCACTATGATGAAAAGTGTGATATGTTTTCAGGTATCTCCTATACTAATAGAGCCACATGCTCACCGGTTTGCCACATGATGTAGGCCTATGGACTGAACAAGAAACCACCAAAAATTTTAACCAGTCATCGTTCTCACAACACTGAGGACCAGTCATTCGAAATGACTTCTCCATGCATTTTATGCATTGGTAAAAGCACTATGATGAAAAGGGTGATATGTTTTCAGGTATCTCCTATACTAATAGAGCCACATGCTCACCGGTTTGCCACATGATGTAGGCCTATGGACTGAACAAGAAACCACCAAAAATTTTAACCAGTCATCGTTCTCACAACACTGAGGACCAGTCATTCGAAATGACTTCTCCATGCATTTTATGCATTGGTAAAAGCACTATGATGAAAAGTGTGATATGTTTTCAGGTATCTCCTATACTAATAGAGCCACATGCTCACCGGTTTGCCACATGATGTAGGCCTATGGACTGAACAAGAAACCACCAAAAATTTTAACCAGTCATCGTTCTCACAAAACTGAGGACCAGTCATTCGAAATGACTTCTCCATGCATTTTATGCATTGGTAAAAGCACTATGATGAAAAGTGTGATATGTTTTCAGGTATCTCCTATACTAATAGAGCCACATGCTCACCGGTTTGCCACATGATGTAGGCCTATGGACTGAACAAGAAACCACCAAAAATTTTAACCAGTCATCGTTCTCACAACACTGAGGACCAGTCATTCGAAATGACTTCTCCATGCATTTTATGCATTGGTAAAAGCACTATGATGAAAAGTGTGATATGTTTCAGGTATCTCCTATACTAATAGAGCCACATGCTCACCGGTTTGCCACATGATGTAGGCCTATGGACTGAACAAGAAACCACCAAAAATGTTAACCAGTCATCGTTCTCACAACACTGAGGACCAGTCATTCGAAATGACTTCTCCATGCATTTTATGCATTGGTAAAAGCACTATGATGAAAAGTGTGATATGTTTTCAGGTATCTCCTATACTAATAGAGCCACATGCTCACCGGTTTGCCACATGATGTAGGCCTATGGACTGAACAAGAAACCACCAAAAATTTTAACCAGTCATCGTTCTCACAACACTGAGGACCAGTCATTCGAAATGACTTCTCCATGCATTTTATGCATTGGTAAAAGCTCTATGATGAAAAGTGTGATATGTTTTCAGGTATCTCCTATACTAATAGAGCCACATGCTCACCGGTTTGCCACATGATGTAGGCCTATGGACTGAACAAGAAACCACCAAAAATTTTAACCAGTCATCGTTCTCACAACACTGAGGACCAGTCATTCGAAATGACTTCTCCATGCATTTTATGCATTGGTAAAAGCACTATGATGAAAAGTGTGATATGTTTTCAGGTATCTCCTATACTAATAGAGCCACATGCTCACCGGTTTGCCACATGATGTAGGCCTATGGACTGAACAAGAAACCACCAAAAATTTTAACCAGTCATCGTTCTCACAACACTGAGGACCAGTCATTCGAAATGACTTCTCCATGCATTTTATGCATTGGTAAAAGCACTATGATGAAAAGGGTGATATGTTTTCAGGTATCTCCTATACTAATAGAGCCACATGCTCACCGGTTTGCCACATGATGTAGGTCTATGGACTGAACAAGAAACCACCAAAAATTTTAACCAGTCATCGTTCTCACAACACTGAGGACCAGTCATTCGAAATGACTTCTCCATGCATTTTATGCATTGGTAAAAGCACTATGATGAAAAGTGTGATATGTTTTCAGGTATCTCCTATACTAATAGAGCCACATGCTCACCGGTTTGCCACATGATGTAGGCCTATGGACTGAACAAGAAACCACCAAAAATTTTAACCAGTCATCGTTCTCACAACACTGAGGACCAGTCATTCGAAATGACTTCTCCATGCATTTTATGCATTGGTAAAAGCACTATGATGAAAAGTGTGATATGTTTTCAGGTATCTCCTATACTAATAGAGCCACATGCTCACCGGTTTGCCACATGATGTAGGCCTATGGACTGAACAAGAAACCACCAAAAATTTTAACCAGTCATCGTTCTCACAACACTGAGGACCAGTCATTCGAAATGACTTCTCCATGCATTTTATGCATTGGTAAAAGCACTATGATGAAAAGTGTGATATGTTTTCAGGTATCTCCTATACTAATAGAGCCACATGCTCACCGGTTTGCCACATGATGTAGGCCTATGGACTGAACAAGAAACCACCAAAAATTTTAACCAGTCATCGTTCTCACAACACTGAGGACCAGTCATTCGAAATGACTTCTCCATGCATTTTATGCATTGGTAAAAGCACTATGATGAAAAGTGTGATATGTTTTCAGGTATCTCCTATACTAATAGAGCCACATGCTCACCGGTTTGCCACATGATGTAGGCCTATGGACTGAACAAGAAACCACCAAAAATTTTAACCAGTCATCGTTCTCACAACACTGAGGACCAGTCATTCGAAATGACTTCTCCATGCATTTTATGCATTGGTAAAAGCACTATGATGAAAAGGGTGATATGTTTTCAGGTATCTCCTATACTAATAGAGCCACATGCTCACCGGTTTGCCACATGATGTAGGCCTATGGACTGAACAAGAAACCACCAAAAATTTTAACCAGTCATCGTTCTCACAACACTGAGGACCAGTCATTCGAAATGACTTCTCCATGCATTTTATGCATTGGTAAAAGCACTATGATGAAAAGTGTGATATGTTTTCAGGTATCTCCTATACTAATAGAGCCACATGCTCACCGGTTTGCCACATGATGTAGGCCTATGGACTGAACAAGAAACCACCAAAAATTTTAACCAGTCATCGTTCTCACAACACTGAGGACCAGTCATTCGAAATGACTTCTCCATGCATTTTATGCATTGGTAAAAGCACTATGATGAAAAGTGTGATATGTTTTCAGGTATCTCCTATACTAATAGAGCCACATGCTCACCGGTTTGCCACATGATGTAGGCCTATGGACTGAACAAGAAACCACCAAAAATTTTAACCAGTCATCGTTCTCACAACACTGAGGACCAGTCATTCGAAATGACTTCTCCATGCATTTTATGCATTGGTAAAAGCACTATGATGAAAAGTGTGATATGTTTTCAGGTATCTCCTATACTAATAGAGCCACATGCTCACCGGTTTGCCACATGATGTAGGCCTATGGACTGAACAAGAAACCACCAAAAATTTTAACCAGTCATCGTTCTCACAACACTGAGGACCAGTCATTCGAAATGACTTCTCCATGCATTTTATGCATTGGTAAAAGCTCTATGATGAAAAGTGTGATATGTTTTCAGGTATCTCCTATACTAATAGAGCCACATGCTCACCGGTTTGCCACATGATGTAGGCCTATGGACTGAACAAGAAACCACCAAAAATTTTAACCAGTCATCGTTCTCACAACACTGAGGACCAGTCATTCGAAATGACTTCTCCATGCATTTTATGCATTGGTAAAAGCACTATGATGAAAAGTGTGATATGTTTTCAGGTATCTCCTATACTAATAGAGCCACATGCTCACCGGTTTGCCACATGATGTAGGCCTATGGACTGAACAAGAAACCACCAAAAATTTTAACCAGTCATCGTTCTCACAACACTGAGGACCAGTCATTCGAAATGACTTCTCCATGCATTTTATGCATTGGTAAAAGCACTATGATGAAAAGGGTGATATGTTTTCAGGTATCTCCTATACTAATAGAGCCACATGCTCACCGGTTTGCCACATGATGTAGGCCTATGGACTGAACAAGAAACCACCAAAAATTTTAACCAGTCATCGTTCTCACAACACTGAGGACCAGTCATTCGAAATGACTTCTCCATGCATTTTATGCATTGGTAAAAGCACTATGATGAAAAGTGTGATATGTTTTCAGGTATCTCCTATACTAATAGAGCCACATGCTCACCGGTTTGCCACATGATGTAGGCCTATGGACTGAACAAGAAACCACCAAAAATTTTAACCAGTCATCGTTCTCACAACACTGAGGACCAGTCATTCGAAATGACTTCTCCATGCATTTTATGCATTGGTAAAAGCACTATGATGAAAAGTGTGATATGTTTTCAGGTATCTCCTATACTAATAGAGCCACATGCTCACCGGTTTGCCACATGATGTAGGCCTATGGACTGAACAAGAAACCACCAAAAATTTTAACCAGTCATCGTTCTCACAACACTGAGGACCAGTCATTCGAAATGACTTCTCCATGCATTTTATGCATTGGTAAAAGCACTATGATGAAAAGTGTGATATGTTTTCAGGTATCTCCTATACTAATAGAGCCACATGCTCACCGGTTTGCCACATGATGTAGGCCTATGGACTGAACAAGAAACCACCAAAAATTTTAACCAGTCATCGTTCTCACAACACTGAGGACCAGTCATTCGAAATGACTTCTCCATGCATTTTATGCATTGGTAAAAGCACTATGATGAAAAGTGTGATATGTTTTCAGGTATCTCCTATACTAATAGAGCCACATGCTCACCGGTTTGCCACATGATGTAGGCCTATGGACTGAACAAGAAACCACCAAAAATTTTAACCAGTCATCGTTCTCACAACACTGAGGACCAGTCATTCGAAATGACTTCTCCATGCATTTTATGCATTGGTAAAAGCACTATGATGAAAAGTGTGATATGTTTTCAGGTATCTCCTATACTAATAGAGCCACATGCTCACCGGTTTGCCACATGATGTAGGCCTATGGACTGAACAAGAAACCACCAAAAATTTTAACCAGTCATCGTTCTCACAACACTGAGGACCAGTCATTCGAAATGACTTCTCCATGCATTTTATGCATTGGTAAAAGCACTATGATGAAAAGTGTGATATGTTTTCAGGTATCTCCTATACTAATAGAGCCACATGCTCACCGGTTTGCCACATGATGTAGGCCTATGGACTGAACAAGAAACCACCAAAAATTTTAACCAGTCATCGTTCTCACAACACTGAGGACCAGTCATTCGAAATGACTTCTCCATGCATTTTATGCATTGGTAAAAGCACTATGATGAAAAGTGTGATATGTTTTCAGGTATCTCCTATACTAATAGAGCCACATGCTCACCGGTTTGCCACATGATGTAGGCCTATGGACTGAACAAGAAACCACCAAAAATTTTAACCAGTCATCGTTCTCACAACACTGAGGACCAGTCATTCGAAATGACTTCTCCATGCATTTTATGCATTGGTAAAAGCACTATGATGAAAAGTGTGATATGTTTTCAGGTATCTCCTATACTAATAGAGCCACATGCTCACCGGTTTGCCACATGATGTAGGCCTATGGACTGAACAAGAAACCACCAAAAATTTTAACCAGTCATCGTTCTCACAACACTGAGGACCAGTCATTCGAAATGACTTCTCCATGCATTTTATGCATTGGTAAAAGCACTATGATGAAAAGTGTGATATGTTTTCAGGTATCTCCTATACTAATAGAGCCACATGCTCACCGGTTTGCCACATGATGTAGGCCTATGGACTGAACAAGAAACCACCAAAAATTTTAACCAGTCATCGTTCTCACAACACTGAGGACCAGTCATTCGAAATGACTTCTCCATGCATTTTATGCATTGGTAAAAGCACTATGATGAAAAGTGTGATATGTTTTCAGGTATCTCCTATACTAATAGAGCCACATGCTCACCGGTTTGCCACATGATGTAGGCCTATGGACTGAACAAGAAACCACCAAAAATTTTAACCAGTCATCGTTCTCACAACACTGAGGACCAGTCATTCGAAATGACTTCTCCATGCATTTTATGCATTGGTAAAAGCACTATGATGAAAAGTGTGATATGTTTTCAGGTATCTCCTATACTAATAGAGCCACATGCTCACCGGTTTGCCACATGATGTAGGCCTATGGACTGAACAAGAAACCACCAAAAATTTTAACCAGTCATCGTTCTCACAACACTGAGGACCAGTCATTCGAAATGACTTCTCCATGCATTTTATGCATTGGTAAAAGCACTATGATGAAAAGTGTGATATGTTTTCAGGTATCTCCTATACTAATAGAGCCACATGCTCACCGGTTTGCCACATGATGTAGGCCTATGGACTGAACAAGAAACCACCAAAAATTTTAACCAGTCATCGTTCTCACAACACTGAGGACCAGTCATTCGAAATGACTTCTCCATGCATTTTAT
Source organism: Ranitomeya imitator (assembly GCF_032444005.1). Classification (NCBI taxonomy): domain Eukaryota; kingdom Metazoa; phylum Chordata; class Amphibia; order Anura; family Dendrobatidae; genus Ranitomeya; species Ranitomeya imitator. The sequence goes on from NW_027194903.1 coordinate 21,030, forward strand.
GCATTGGTAAAAGCACTATGATGAAAAGTGTGATATGTTTTCAGGTATCTCCTATACTAATAGAGCCACATGCTCACCGGTTTGCCACATGATGTAGGCCTATGGACTGAACAAGAAACCACCAAAAATTTTAACCAGTCATCGTTGTCACAACACTGAGGACCAGTCATTCGAAATGACTTCTCCATGCATTTTATGCATTGGTAAAAGCACTATAATGAAAAGTGTGATATGTTTTCAGGTATCTCCTATACTAATAGAGCCACATGCTCACCGGTTTGCCACATGATGTAGGCCTATGGACTGAACAAGAAACCACCAAAAATTTTAACCAGTCATCGTTCTCACAACACTGAGGACCAGTCATTCGAAATGACTTCTCCATGCATTTTATGCATTGGTAAAAGCACTATGATGAAAAGTGTGATATGTTTTCAGGTATCTCCTATACTAATAGAGCCACATGCTCACCGGTTTGCCACATGATGTAGGCCTATGGACTGAACAAGAAACCACCAAAAATTTTAACCAGTCATCGTTCTCACAACACTGAGGACCAGTCATTCGAAATGACTTCTCCATGCATTTTATGCATTGGTAAAAGCACTATGATGAAAAGTGTGATATGTTTTCAGGTATCTCCTATACTAATAGAGCCACATGCTCACCGGTTTGCCACATGATGTAGGCCTATGGACTGAACAAGAAACCACCAAAAATTTTAACCAGTCATCGTTCTCACAACACTGAGGACCAGTCATTCGAAATGACTTCTCCATGCATTTTATGCATTGGTAAAAGCACTATGATGAAAAGTGTGATATGTTTTCAGGTATCTCCTATACTAATAGAGCCACATGCTCACCGGTTTGCCACATGATGTAGGCCTATGGACTGAACAAGAAACCACCAAAAATTTTAACCAGTCATCGTTCTCACAACACTGAGGACCAGTCATTCGAAATGACTTCTCCATGCATTTTATGCATTGGTAAAAGCACTATGATGAAAAGTGTGATGTTTTCAGGTATCTCCTATACTAATAGAGCCACATGCTCACCGGTTTGCCACATGATGTAGGCCTATGGACTGAACAAGAAACCACCAAAAATTTTAACCAGTCATCGTTCTCACAAAACTGAGGACCAGTCATTCGAAATGACTTCTCCATGCATTTTATGCATTGGTAAAAGCACTATGATGAAAAGTGTGATATGTTTTCAGGTATCTCCTATACTAATAGAGCCACATGCTCACCGGTTTGCCACATGATGTAGGCCTATGGACTGAACAAGAAACCACCAAAAATTTTAACCAGTCATCGTTCTCACAACACTGAGGACCAGTCATTCGAAATGACTTCTCCATGCATTTTATGCATTGGTAAAAGCACTATGATGAAAAGTGTGATATGTTTTCAGGTATCTCCTATACTAATAGAGCCACATGCTCACCGGTTTGCCACATGATGTAGGCCTATGGACTGAACAAGAAACCACCAAAAATTTTAACCAGTCATCGTTCTCACAACACTGAGGACCAGTCATTCGAAATGACTTCTCCATGCATTTTATGCATTGGTAAAAGCACTATGATGAAAAGTGTGATATGTTTTCAGGTATCTCCTATACTAATAGAGCCACATGCTCACCGGTTTGCCACATGATGTAGGCCTATGGACTGAACAAGAAACCACCAAAAATTTTAACCAGTCATCGTTCTCACAACACTGAGGACCAGTCATTCGAAATGACTTCTCCATGCATTTTATGCATTGGTAAAAGCTCTATGATGAAAAGTGTGATATGTTTTCAGGTATCTCCTATACTAATAGAGCCACATGCTCACCGGTTTGCCACATGATGTAGGCCTATGGACTGAACAAGAAACCACCAAAAATTTTAACCAGTCATCGTTCTCACAACACTGAGGACCAGTCATTCGAAATGACTTCTCCATGCATTTTATGCATTGGTAAAAGCACTATGATGAAAAGTGTGATATGTTTTCAGGTATCTCCTATACTAATAGAGCCACATGCTCACCGGTTTGCCACATGATGTAGGCCTATGGACTGAACAAGAAACCACCAAAAATTTTAACCAGTCATCGTTCTCACAACACTGAGGACCAGTCATTCGAAATGACTTCTCCATGCATTTTATGCATTGGTAAAAGCACTATGATGAAAAGTGTGATATGTTTTCAGGTATCTCCTATACTAATAGAGCCACATGCTCACCGGTTTGCCACATGATGTAGGCCTATGGACTGAACAAGAAACCACCAAAAATTTTAACCAGTCATCGTTCTCACAACACTGAGGACCAGTCATTCGAAATGACTTCTCCATGCATTTTATGCATTGGTAAAAGCACTATGATGAAAAGTGTGATATGTTTTCAGGTATCTCCTATACTAATAGAGCCACATGCTCACCGGTTTGCCACATGATGTAGGCCTATGGACTGAACAAGAAACCACCAAAAATTTTAACCAGTCATCGTTCTCACAACACTGAGGACCAGTCATTCGAAATGACTTCTCCATGCATTTTATGCATTGGTAAAAGCTCTATGATGAAAAGTGTGATATGTTTTCAGGTATCTCCTATACTAATAGAGCCACATGCTCACCGGTTTGCCACATGATGTAGGCCTATGGACTGAACAAGAAACCACCAAAAATTTTAACCAGTCATCGTTCTCACAACACTGAGGACCAGTCATTCGAAATGACTTCTCCATGCATTTTATGCATTGGTAAAAGCACTATGATGAAAAGTGTGATATGTTTTCAGGTATCTCCTATATTAATAGAGCCACATGCTCACCGGTTTGCCACATGATGTAGGCCTATGGACTGAACAAGAAACCACCAAAAATTTTAACCAGTCATCGTTCTCACAACACTGAGGACCAGTCATTCGAAATGACTTCTCCATGCATTTTATGCATTGGTAAAAGCACTATGATGAAAAGTGTGATATGTTTTCAGGTATCTCCTATACTAATAGAGCCACATGCTCACCGGTTTGCCACATGATGTAGGCCTATGGACTGAACAAGAAACCACCAAAAATTTTAACCAGTCATCGTTCTCACAACACTGAGGACCAGTCATTCGAAATGACTTCTCCATGCATTTTATGCATTGGTAAAAGCACTATGATGAAAAGGGTGATATGTTTTCAGGTATCTCCTATACTAATAGAGCCACATGCTCACCGGTTTGCCACATGATGTAGGCCTATGGACTGAACAAGAAACCACCAAAAATTTTAACCAGTCATCGTTCTCACAACACTGAGGACCAGTCATTCGAAATGACTTCTCCATGCATTTTATGCATTGGTAAAAGCACTATGATGAAAAGTGTGATATGTTTTCAGGTATCTCCTATACTAATAGAGCCACATGCTCACCGGTTTGCCACATGATGTAGGCCTATGGACTGAACAAGAAACCACCAAAAATTTTAACCAGTCATCGTTCTCACAACACTGAGGACCAGTCATTCGAAATGACTTCTCCATGCATTTTATGCATTGGTAAAAGCACTATGATGAAAAGTGTGATATGTTTTCAGGTATCTCCTATACTAATAGAGCCACATGCTCACCGGTTTGCCACATGATGTAGGCCTATGGACTGAACAAGAAACCACCAAAAATTTTAACCAGTCATCGTTCTCACAACACTGAGGACCAGTCATTCGAAATGACTTCTCCATGCATTTTATGCATTGGTAAAAGCACTATGATGAAAAGTGTGATATGTTTTCAGGTATCTCCTATACTAATAGAGCCACATGCTCACCGGTTTGCCACATGATGTAGGCCTATGGACTGAACAAGAAACCACCAAAAATTTTAACCAGTCATCGTTCTCACAACACTGAGGACCAGTCATTCGAAATGACTTCTCCATGCATTTTATGCATTGGTAAAAGCACTATGATGAAAAGTGTGATATGTTTTCAGGTATCTCCTATACTAATAGAGCCACATGCTCACCGGTTTGCCACATGATGTAGGCCTATGGACTGAACAAGAAACCACCAAAAATTTTAACCAGTCATCGTTCTCACAACACTGAGGACCAGTCATTCGAAATGACTTCTCCATGCATTTTATGCATTGGTAAAAGCACTATGATGAAAAGTGTGATATGTTTTCAGGTATCTCCTATACTAATAGAGCCACATGCTCACCGGTTTGCCACATGATGTAGGCCTATGGACTGAACAAGAAACCACCAAAAATTTTAACCAGTCATCGTTCTCACAACACTGAGGACCAGTCATTCGAAATGACTTCTCCATGCATTTTATGCATTGGTAAAAGCACTATGATGAAAAGTGTGATATGTTTTCAGGTATCTCCTATACTAATAGAGCCACATGCTCACCGGTTTGCCACATGATGTAGGCCTATGGACTGAACAAGAAACCACCAAAAATTTTAACCAGTCATCGTTCTCACAACACTGAGGACCAGTCATTCGAAATGACTTCTCCATGCATTTTATGCATTGGTAAAAGCACTATGATGAAAAGTGTGATATGTTTTCAGGTATCTCCTATACTAATAGAGTCACATGCTCACCGGTTTGCCACATGATGTAGGCCTATGGACTGAACAAGAAACCACCAAAAATTTTAACCAGTCATCGTTCTCACAACACTGAGGACCAGTCATTCGAAATGACTTCTCCATGCATTTTATGCATTGGTAAAAGCACTATGATGAAAAGTGTGATATGTTTTCAGGTATCTCCTATACTAATAGAGCCACATGCTCACCGGTTTGCCACATGATGTAGGCCTATGGACTGAACAAGAAACCACCAAAAATTTTAACCAGTCATCGTTCTCACAACACTGAGGACCAGTCATTCGAAATGACTTCTCCATGCATTTTATGCATTGGTAAAAGCACTATGATGAAAAGTGTGATATGTTTTCAGGTATCTCCTATACTAATAGAGCCACATGCTCACCGGTTTGCCACATGATGTAGGCCTATGGACTGAACAAGAAACCACCAAAAATTTTAACCAGTCATCGTTCTCACAACACTGAGGACCAGTCATTCGAAATGACTTCTCCATGCATTTTATGCATTGGTAAAAGCACTATGATGAAAAGTGTGATATGTTTTCAGGTATCTCCTATACTAATAGAGCCACATGCTCACCGGTTTGCCACATGATGTAGGCCTATGGACTGAACAAGAAACCACCAAAAATTTTAACCAGTCATCGTTCTCACAACACTGAGGACCAGTCATTCGAAATGACTTCTCCATGCATTTTATGCATTGGTAAAAGCACTATGATGAAAAGTGTGATATGTTTTCAGGTATCTCCTATACTAATAGAGCCACATGCTCACCGGTTTGCCACATGATGTAGGCCTATGGACTGAACAAGAAACCACCAAAAATTTTAACCAGTCATCGTTCTCACAACACTGAGGACCAGTCATTCGAAATGACTTCTCCATGCATTTTATGCATTGGTAAAAGCACTATGATGAAAAGTGTGATATGTTTTCAGGTATCTCCTATACTAATAGAGCCACATGCTCACCGGTTTGCCACATGATGTAGGCCTATGGACTGAACAAGAAACCACCAAAAATTTTAACCAGTCATCGTTCTCACAACACTGAGGACCAGTCATTCGAAATGACTTCTCCATGCATTTTATGCATTGGTAAAAGCACTATGATGAAAAGTGTGATATGTTTTCAGGTATCTCCTATACTAATAGAGCCACATGCTCACCGGTTTGCCACATGATGTAGGCCTATGGACTGAACAAGAAACCACCAAAAATTTTAACCAGTCATCGTTCTCACAACACTGAGGACCAGTCATTCGAAATGACTTCTCCATGCATTTTATGCATTGGTAAAAGCACTATGATGAAAAGTAACATATACATAGTAACATAGTAACATAGTTAGTAAGGCCGAAAAAAGACATTTGTCCATCCAGTTCAGCCTATATTCCATCATAATAAATACCCAGATCTACGTCCTTCTACAGAACCTAATAATTGTATGATACAATATTGTTCTGCTCCAGGAAGACATCCAGGCCTCTCTTGAACCCCTCGACTGAGTTCGCCATCACCACCTCCTCAGGCAAGCAATTCCAGATTCTCACTGCCCTAACAGTAAAGAATCCTCTTCTATGTTGGTGGAAAAACCTTCTCTCCTCCAGACGCAAAGAATGCCCCCTTGTGCCCGTCACCTTCCTTGATATAAACAGATCCTCAGCGAGATATTTGTATTGTCCCCTTATATACTTATACATGGTTATTAGATCGCCCCTCAGTCGTGTGATATGTTTTCAGGTATCTCCTATACTAATAGAGCCACATGCTCACCGGTTTGCCACATGATGTAGGCCTATGGACTGAACAAGAAACCACGAAAAATTTTAACCAGTCATCGTTCTCACAACACTGAGGACCAGTCATTCGAAATGACTTCTCCATGCATTTTATGCATTGGTAAAAGCACTATGATGAAAAGTGTGATATGTTTTCAGGTATCTCCTATACTAATAGAGCCACATGCTCACCGGTTTGCCACATGATGTAGGCCTATGGACTGAACAAGAAACCACCAAAAATTTTAACCAGTCATCGTTCTCACAACACTGAGGACCAGTCATTCGAAATGACTTCTCCATGCATTTTATGCATTGGTAAAAGCACTATGATGAAAAGTGTGATATGTTTTCAGTTATCTCCTATACTAATAGAGCCACATGCTCACCGGTTTGCCACATGATGTAGGCCTATGGACTGAACAAGAAACCACCAAAAATTTTAACCAGTCATCGTTGTCACAACACTGAGGACCAGTCATTCGAAATGACTTCTCCATGCATTTTATGCATTGGTAAAAGCACTATAATGAAAAGTGTGATATGTTTTCAGGTATCTCCTATACTAATAGAGCCACATGCTCACCGGTTTGCCACATGATGTAGGCCTATGGACTGAACAAGAAACCACCAAAAATTTTAACCAGTCATCGTTCTCACAACACTGAGGACCAGTCATTCGAAATGACTTCTCCATGCATTTTATGCATTGGTAAAAGCACTATGATGAAAAGTGTGATATGTTTTCAGGTATCTCCTATACTAATAGAGCCACATGCTCACCGGTTTGCCACATGATGTAGGCCTATGGACTGAACAAGAAACCACCAAAAATTTTAACCAGTCATCGTTCTCACAACACTGAGGACCAGTCATTCGAAATGACTTCTCCATGCATTTTATGCATTGGTAAAAGCACTATGATGAAAAGTGTGATATGTTTTCAGGTATCTCCTATACCAATAGAGCCACATGCTCACCGGTTTGCCACATGATGTAGGCCTATGGACTGAACAAGAAACCACCAAAAATTTTAACCAGTCATCGTTCTCACAACACTGAGGACCAGTCATTCGAAATGACTTCTCCATGCATTTTATGCATTGGTAAAAGCACTATGATGAAAAGTGTGATATGTTTTCAGGTATCTCCTATACTAATAGAGCCACATGCTCACCGGTTTGCCACATGATGTAGGCCTATGGACTGAACAAGAAACCACCAAAAATTTTAACCAGTCATCGTTCTCACAACACTGAGGACCAGTCATTCGAAATGACTTCTCCATGCATTTTATGCATTGGTAAAAGCACTATGATGAAAAGTAACATAGTAACATAGTAACATAGTAACATAGTTAGTAAGGCCGAAAAAAGACATTTGTCCATCCAGTTCAGCCTATATTCCATCATAATAAATCCCCAGATCTACGTCCTTCTACAGAACCTAATAATTGTATGATACAATATTGTTCTGCTCCAGGAAGACATCCAGGCCTCTCTTGAACCCCTCGACTGAGTTCGCCATCACCACCTCCTCAGGCAAGCAATTCCAGATTCTCACTGCCCTAACAGTAAAGAATCCTCTTCTATGTTGGTGGAAAAACCTTCTCTCCTCCAGACGCAAAGAATGCCCCCTTGTGCCCGTCACCTTCCTTGGTATAAACAGATCCTCAGCGAGATATTTGTATTGTCCCCTTATATACTTATACATGGTTATTAGATCGCCCCTCAGTCGTCTTTTTTCTAGACTAAATAATCCTAATTTCGCTAATCTATCTGGGTATTGTAGTTCTCCCATCCCCTTTATTAATTTTGTTGCCCTCCTTTGTACTCTCTCTAGTTCCATTATATCCTTCCTGAGCACCGGTGCCCAAAACTGGACACAGTACTCCATGTGCGGTCTAACTAGGGATTTGTACAGAGGCAGTATAATGCTCTCATCATGTGTATCCAGACCTCTTTTAATGCACCCCATGATCCTGTTTGCCTTGGCAGCTGCTGCCTGGCACTGGCTGCTCCAGGTAAGTTTATCATTAACTAGGATCCCCAAGTCCTTCTCCCTGTCAGATTTACCCAGTGGTTTCCCGTTCAGTGTGTAATGGTGATATTGATTCCCTCTTCCCATGTGTATAACCTTACATTTATCATTGTTAAACCTCATCTGCCACCTTTCAGCCCAAGTTTCCAACTTATCCAGATCCATCTGTAGCAGAATACTATCTTCTCTTGTATTAACTGCTTTACATAGTTTTGTATCATCTGCAAATATCGATATTTTACTGTGTAAACCTTCTACCAGATCATTAATGAATATGTTGAAGAGAACAGGTCCCAATACTGACCCCTGCGGTACCCCACTGGTCACAGCGACCCAGTTAGAGACTATACCATTTATAACCACCCTCTGCTTTCTATCACTAAGCCAGTTACTAACCCATTTACACACATTTTCCCCCAGACCAAGCATTCTCATTTTGTGTACCAACCTCTTGTGCGGCACGTGTGATAAAAGTGTGATATGTTTTCAGGTATCTCCTATACTAATAGAGCCACATGCTCACCGGTTTGCCACATGATGTAGGCCTATGGACTGAACAAGAAACCACCAAAAATTTTAACCAGTCATCGTTCTCACAACACTGAGGACCAGTCATTCGAAATGACTTCTCCATGCATTTTATGCATTGGTAAAAGCACTATGATGAAAAGTGTGATATGTTTTCAGGTATCTCCTATACTAATAGAGCCACATGCTCACCGGTTTGCCACATGATGTAGGCCTATGGACTGAACAAGAAACCACCAAAAATTTTAACCAGTCATCGTTCTCACAACACTGAGGACCAGTCATTCGAAATGACTTCTCCATGCATTTTATGCATTGGTAAAAGCTCTATGATGAAAAGTGTGATATGTTTTCAGGTATCTCCTATACTAATAGAGCCACATGCTCACCGGTTTGCCACATGATGTAGGCCTATGGACTGAAAAAGAAACCACCAAAAATTTTAACCAGTCATCGTTCTCACAACACTGAGGACCAGTCATTCGAAATGACTTCTCCATGCATTTTATGCATTGGTAAAAGCACTATGATGAAAAGTGTGATATGTTTTCAGGTATCTCCTATACTAATAGAGCCACATGCTCACCGGTTTGCCACATGATGTAGGCCTATGGACTGAACAAGAAACCACCAAAAATTTTAACCAGTCATCGTTCTCACAACACTGAGGACCAGTCATTCGAAATGACTTCTCCATGCATTTTATGCATTGGTAAAAGCACTATGATGAAAAGTGTGATATGTTTTCAGGTATCTCCTATACTAATAGAGCCACATGCTCACCGGTTTGCCACATGATGTAGGCCTATGGACTGAACAAGAAACCACCAAAAATTTTAACCAGTCATCGTTCTCACAACACTGAGGACCAGTCATTCGAAATGACTTCTCCATGCATTTTATGCATTGGTAAAAGCACTATGATGAAAAGGGTGATATGTTTTCAGGTATCTCCTATACTAATAGAGCCACATGCTCACCGGTTTGCCACATGATGTAGGCCTATGGACTGAACAAGAAACCACCAAAAATTTTAACCAGTCATCGTTCTCACAACACTGAGGACCAGTCATTCGAAATGACTTCTCCATGCATTTTATGCATTGGTAAAAGCACTATGATGAAAAGTGTGATATGTTTTCAGGTATCTCCTATACTAATAGAGCCACATGCTCACCGGTTTGCCACATGATGTAGGCCTATGGACTGAACAAGAAACCACCAAAAATTTTAACCAGTCATCGTTCTCACAACACTGAGGACCAGTCATTCGAAATGACTTCTCCATGCATTTTATGCATTGGTAAAAGCACTATGATGAAAAGTGTGATATGTTTTCAGGTATCTCCTATACTAATAGAGCCACATGCTCACCGGTTTGCCACATGATGTAGGCCTATGGACTGAACAAGAAACCACCAAAAATTTTAACCAGTCATCGTTCTCACAACACTGAGGACCAGTCATTCGAAATGACTTCTCCATGCATTTTATGCATTGGTAAAAGCACTATGATGAAAAGTGTGATATGTTTTCAGGTATCTCCTATACTAATAGAGCCACATGCTCACCGGTTTGCCACATGATGTAGGCCTATGGACTGAACAAGAAACCACCAAAAATTTTAACCAGTCATCGTTCTCACAACACTGAGGACCAGTCATTCGAAATGACTTCTCCATGCATTTTATGCATTGGTAAAAGCACTATGATGAAAAGTGTGATATGTTTTCAGGTATCTCCTATACTAATAGAGCCACATGCTCACCGGTTTGCCACATGATGTAGGCCTATGGACTGAACAAGAAACCACCAAAAATTTTAACCAGTCATCGTTCTCACAACACTGAGGACCAGTCATTCGAAATGACTTCTCCATGCATTTTATGCATTGGTAAAAGCACTATGATGAAAAGTAACATAGTAACATAGTAACATAGTAACATAGTTAGTAAGGCCGAAAAAAGACATTTGTCCATCCAGTTCAGCCTATATTCCATCATAATAAATCCCCAGATCTACGTCCTTCTACAGAACCTAATAATTGTATGATACAATATTGTTCTGCTCCAGGAAGACATCCAGGCCTCTCTTGAACCCCTCGACTGAGTTCGCCATCACCACCTCCTCAGGCAAGCAATTCCAGATTCTCACTGCCCTAACAGTAAAGAATCCTCTTCTATGTTGGTGGAAAAACCTTCTCTCCTCCAGACGCAAAGAATGCCCCCTTGTGCCCGTCACCTTCCTTGGTATAAACAGATCCTCAGCGAGATATTTGTATTGTCCCCTTATATACTTATACATGGTTATTAGATCGCCCCTCAGTCGTCTTTTTTCTAGACTAAATAATCCTAATTTCGCTAATCTATCTGGGTATTGTAGTTCTCCCATCCCCTTTATTAATTTTGTTGCCCTCCTTTGTACTCTCTCTAGTTCCATTATATCCTTCCTGAGCACCGGTGCCCAAAACTGGACACAGTACTCCATGTGCGGTCTAACTAGGGATTTGTACAGAGGCAGTATAATGCTCTCATCATGTGTATCCAGACCTCTTTTAATGCACCCCATGATCCTGTTTGCCTTGGCAGCTGCTGCCTGGCACTGGCTGCTCCAGGTAAGTTTATCATTAACTAGGATCCCCAAGTCCTTCTCCCTGTCAGATTTACCCAGTGGTTTCCCGTTCAGTGTGTAATGGTGATATTGATTCCCTCTTCCCATGTGTATAACCTTACATTTATCATTGTTAAACCTCATCTGCCACCTTTCAGCCCAAGTTTCCAACTTATCCAGATCCATCTGTAGCAGAATACTATCTTCTCTTGTATTAACTGCTTTACATAGTTTTGTATCATCTGCAAATATCGATATTTTACTGTGTAAACCTTCTACCAGATCATTAATGAATATGTTGAAGAGAACAGGTCCCAATACTGACCCCTGCGGTACCCCACTGGTCACAGCGACCCAGTTAGAGACTATACCATTTATAACCACCCTCTGCTTTCTATCACTAAGCCAGTTACTAACCCATTTACACACATTTTCCCCCAGACCAAGCATTCTCATTTTGTGTACCAACCTCTTGTGCGGCACGTGTGATAAAAGTGTGATATGTTTTCAGGTATCTCCTATACTAATAGAGCCACATGCTCACCGGTTTGCCACATGATGTAGGCCTATGGACTGAACAAGAAACCACCAAAAATTTTAACCAGTCATCGTTCTCACAACACTGAGGACCAGTCATTCGAAATGACTTCTCCATGCATTTTATGCATTGGTAAAAGCACTATGATGAAAAGTGTGATATGTTTTCAGGTATCTCCTATACTAATAGAGCCACATGCTCACCGGTTTGCCACATGATGTAGGCCTATGGACTGAACAAGAAACCACCAAAAATTTTAACCAGTCATCGTTCTCACAACACTGAGGACCAGTCATTCGAAATGACTTCTCCATGCATTTTATGCATTGGTAAAAGCTCTATGATGAAAAGTGTGATATGTTTTCAGGTATCTCCTATACTAATAGAGCCACATGCTCACCGGTTTGCCACATGATGTAGGCCTATGGACTGAAAAAGAAACCACCAAAAATTTTAACCAGTCATCGTTCTCACAACACTGAGGACCAGTCATTCGAAATGACTTCTCCATGCATTTTATGCATTGGTAAAAGCACTATGATGAAAAGTGTGATATGTTTTCAGGTATCTCCTATACTAATAGAGCCACATGCTCACCGGTTTGCCACATGATGTAGGCCTATGGACTGAACAAGAAACCACCAAAAATTTTAACCAGTCATCGTTCTCACAACACTGAGGACCAGTCATTCGAAATGACTTCTCCATGCATTTTATGCATTGGTAAAAGCACTATGATGAAAAGTGTGATATGTTTTCAGGTATCTCCTATACTAATAGAGCCACATGCTCACCGGTTTGCCACATGATGTAGGCCTATGGACTGAACAAGAAACCACCAAAAATTTTAACCAGTCATCGTTCTCACAACACTGAGGACCAGTCATTCGAAATGACTTCTCCATGCATTTTATGCATTGGTAAAAGCACTATGATGAAAAGGGTGATATGTTTTCAGGTATCTCCTATACTAATAGAGCCACATGCTCACCGGTTTGCCACATGATGTAGGCCTATGGACTGAACAAGAAACCACCAAAAATTTTAACCAGTCATCGTTCTCACAACACTGAGGACCAGTCATTCGAAATGACTTCTCCATGCATTTTATGCATTGGTAAAAGCACTATGATGAAAAGTGTGATATGTTTTCAGGTATCTCCTATACTAATAGAGCCACATGCTCACCGGTTTGCCACATGATGTAGGCCTATGGACTGAACAAGAAACCACCAAAAATTTTAACCAGTCATCGTTCTCACAACACTGAGGACCAGTCATTCGAAATGACTTCTCCATGCATTTTATGCATTGGTAAAAGCACTATGATGAAAAGTGTGATATGTTTTCAGGTATCTCCTATACTAATAGAGCCACATGCTCACCGGTTTGCCACATGATGTAGGCCTATGGACTGAACAAGAAACCACCAAAAATTTTAACCAGTCATCGTTCTCACAACACTGAGGACCAGTCATTCGAAATGACTTCTCCATGCATTTTATGCATTGGTAAAAGCACTATGATGAAAAGTGTGATATGTTTTCAGGTATCTCCTATACTAATAGAGCCACATGCTCACCGGTTTGCCACATGATGTAGGCCTATGGACTGAACAAGAAACCACCAAAAATTTTAACCAGTCATCGTTCTCACAACACTGAGGACCAGTCATTCGAAATGACTTCTCCATGCATTTTATGCATTGGTAAAAGCACTATGATGAAAAGTGTGATATGTTTTCAGGTATCTCCTATACTAATAGAGCCACATGCTCACCGGTTTGCCACATGATGTAGGCCTATGGACTGAACAAGAAACCACCAAAAATTTTAACCAGTCATCGTTCTCACAACACTGAGGACCAGTCATTCGAAATGACTTCTCCATGCATTTTATGCATTGGTAAAAGCACTATGATGAAAAGTGTGATATGTTTTCAGGTATCTCCTATACTAATAGAGCCACATGCTCACCGGTTTGCCACATGATGTAGGCCTATGGACTGAACAAGAAACCACCAAAAATTTTAACCAGTCATCGTTCTCACAACACTGAGGACCAGTCATTCGAAATGACTTCTCCATGCATTTTATGCATTGGTAAAAGCACTATGATGAAAAGTGTGATATGTTTTCAGGTATCTCCTATACTAATAGAGCCACATGCTCACCGGTTTGCCACATGATGTAGGCCTATGGACTGAACAAGAAACCACCAAAAATTTTAACCAGTCATCGTTCTCACAACACTGAGGACCAGTCATTCGAAATGACTTCTCCATGCATTTTATGCATTGGTAAAAGCACTATGATGAAAAGTGTGATATGTTTTCAGGTATCTCCTATACTAATAGAGCCACATGCTCACCGGTTTGCCACATGATGTAGGCCTATGGACTGAACAAGAAACCACCAAAAATTTTAACCAGTCATCGTTCTCACAACACTGAGGACCAGTCATTCGAAATGACTTCTCCATGCATTTTATGCATTGGTAAAAGCACTATGATGAAAAGTAACATATACATAGTAACATAGTAACATAGTTAGTAAGGCCGAAAAAAGACATTTGTCCATCCAGTTCAGCCTATATTCCATCATAATAAATACCCAGATCTACGTCCTTCTACAGAACCTAATAATTGTATGATACAATATTGTTCTGCTCCAGGAAGACATCCAGGCCTCTCTTGAACCCCTCGACTGAGTTCGCCATCACCACCTCCTCAGGCAAGCAATTCCAGATTCTCACTGCCCTAACAGTAAAGAATCCTCTTCTATGTTGGTGGAAAAACCTTCTCTCCTCCAGACGCAAAGAATGCCCCCTTGTGCCCGTCACCTTCCTTGATATAAACAGATCCTCAGCGAGATATTTGTATTGTCCCCTTATATACTTATACATGGTTATTAGATCGCCCCTCAGTCGTGTGATATGTTTTCAGGTATCTCCTATACTAATAGAGCCACATGCTCACCGGTTTGCCACATGATGTAGGCCTATGGACTGAACAAGAAACCACGAAAAATTTTAACCAGTCATCGTTCTCACAACACTGAGGACCAGTCATTCGAAATGACTTCTCCATGCATTTTATGCATTGGTAAAAGCACTATGATGAAAAGTGTGATATGTTTTCAGGTATCTCCTATACTAATAGAGCCACATGCTCACCGGTTTGCCACATGATGTAGGCCTATGGACTGAACAAGAAACCACCAAAAATTTTAACCAGTCATCGTTCTCACAACACTGAGGACCAGTCATTCGAAATGACTTCTCCATGCATTTTATGCATTGGTAAAAGCACTATGATGAAAAGTGTGATATGTTTTCAGTTATCTCCTATACTAATAGAGCCACATGCTCACCGGTTTGCCACATGATGTAGGCCTATGGACTGAACAAGAAACCACCAAAAATTTTAACCAGTCATCGTTGTCACAACACTGAGGACCAGTCATTCGAAATGACTTCTCCATGCATTTTATGCATTGGTAAAAGCACTATAATGAAAAGTGTGATATGTTTTCAGGTATCTCCTATACTAATAGAGCCACATGCTCACCGGTTTGCCACATGATGTAGGCCTATGGACTGAACAAGAAACCACCAAAAATTTTAACCAGTCATCGTTCTCACAACACTGAGGACCAGTCATTCGAAATGACTTCTCCATGCATTTTATGCATTGGTAAAAGCACTATGATGAAAAGTGTGATATGTTTTCAGGTATCTCCTATACTAATAGAGCCACATGCTCACCGGTTTGCCACATGATGTAGGCCTATGGACTGAACAAGAAACCACCAAAAATTTTAACCAGTCATCGTTCTCACAACACTGAGGACCAGTCATTCGAAATGACTTCTCCATGCATTTTATGCATTGGTAAAAGCACTATGATGAAAAGTGTGATATGTTTTCAGGTATCTCCTATACTAATAGAGCCACATGCTCACCGGTTTGCCACATGATGTAGGCCTATGGACTGAACAAGAAACCACCAAAAATTTTAACCAGTCATCGTTCTCACAACACTGAGGACCAGTCATTCGAAATGACTTCTCCATGCATTTTATGCATTGGTAAAAGCACTATGATGAAAAGTGTGATATGTTTTCAGGTATCTCCTATACTAATAGAGCCACATGCTCACCGGTTTGCCACATGATGTAGGCCTATGGACTGAACAAGAAACCACCAAAAATTTTAACCAGTCATCGTTCTCACAACACTGAGGACCAGTCATTCGAAATGACTTCTCCATGCATTTTATGCATTGGTAAAAGCACTATGATGAAAAGTGTGATATGTTTTCAGGTATCTCCTATACTAATAGAGCCACATGCTCACCGGTTTGCCACATGATGTAGGCCTATGGACTGAACAAGAAACCACCAAAAATTTTAACCAGTCATCGTTCTCACAAAACTGAGGACCAGTCATTCGAAATGACTTCTCCATGCATTTTATGCATTGGTAAAAGCACTATGATGAAAAGTGTGATATGTTTTCAGGTATCTCCTATACTAATAGAGCCACATGCTCACCGGTTTGCCACATGATGTAGGCCTATGGACTGAACAAGAAACCACCAAAAATTTTAACCAGTCATCGTTCTCACAACACTGAGGACCAGTCATTCGAAATGACTTCTCTATGCATTTTATGCATTGGTAAAAGCACTATGATGAAAAGTGTGATATGTTTTCAGGTATCTCCTATACTAATAGAGCCACATGCTCACCGGTTTGCCACATGATGTAGGCCTATGGACTGAACAAGAAACCACCAAAAATTTTAACCAGTCATCGTTCTCACAACACTGAGGACCAGTCATTCGAAATGACTTCTCCATGCATTTTATGCATTGGTAAAAGCACTATGATGAAAAGTGTGATATGTTTTCAGGTATCTCCTATACTAATAGAGCCACATGCTCACCGGTTTGCCACATGATGTAGGCCTATGGACTGAACAAGAAACCACCAAAAATTTTAACCAGTCATCGTTCTCACAACACTGAGGACCAGTCATTCGAAATGACTTCTCCATGCATTTTATGCATTGGTAAAAGCTCTATGATGAAAAGTGTGATATGTTTTCAGGTATCTCCTATACTAATAGAGCCACATGCTCACCGGTTTGCCACATGATGTAGGCCTATGGACTGAACAAGAAACCACCAAAAATTTTAACCAGTCATCGTTCTCACAACGCTGAGGACCAGTCATTCGAAATGACTTCTCCATGCATTTTATGCATTGGTAAAAGCACTATGATGAAAAGTGGGATATGTTTTCAGGTATCTCCTATACTAATAGAGCCACATGCTCACCGGTTTGCCACATGATGTAGGCCTATGGACTGAACAAGAAACCACCAAAAATTTTAACCAGTCATCGTTCTCACAACACTGAGGACCAGTCATTCGAAATGACTTCTCCATGCATTTTATGCATTGGTAAAAGCACTATGATGAAAAGTGTGATATGTTTTCAGGTATCTCCTATACTAATAGAGCCACATGCTCACCGGTTTGCCACATGATGTAGGCCTATGGACTGAACAAGAAACCACCAAAAATTTTAACCAGTCATCGTTCTCACAACACTGAGGACCAGTCATTCGAAATGACTTCTCCATGAATTTTATGCATTGGTAAAAGCACTATGATGAAAAGTGTGATATGTTTTCAGGTATCTCCTATACTAATAGAGCCACATGCTCACCGGTTTGCCACATGATGTAGGCCTATGGACTGAACAAGAAACCACCAAAAATTTTAACCAGTCATCGTTCTCACAACACTGAGGACCAGTCATTCGAAATGACTTCTCCATGCATTTTATGCATTGGTAAAAGCACTATAATGAAAAGTGTGATATGTTTTCAGGTATCTCCTATACTAATAGAGCCACATGCTCACCGGTTTGCCACATGATGTAGGCCTATGGACTGAACAAGAAACCACCAAAAATTTTAACCAGTCATCGTTCTCACAACACTGAGGACTAGTCATTCGATATGACTTCTCCATGCATTTTATGCATTGGTAAAAGCACTATGATGAAAAGTGTGATATGTTTTCAGGTATCTCCTATACTAATAGAGCCACATGCTCACCGGTTTGCCACATGATGTAGGCCTATGGACTGAACAAGAAACCACCAAAAATTTTAACCAGTCATCGTTCTCACAACACTGAGGACCAGTCATTCGAAATGACTTCTCCATGCATTTTATGCATTGGTAAAAGCACTATAATGAAAAGTGTGATATGTTTTCAGGTATCTCCTATACTAATAGAGCCACATGCTCACCGGTTTGCCACATGATGTAGGCCTATGGACTGAACAAGAAACCACCAAAAATTTTAACCAGTCATCGTTCTCACAACACTGAGGACCAGTCAATCGAAATGACTTCTCCATGCATTTTATGCATTGGTAAAAGCACTATGATGAAAAGTGTGATATGTTTTCAGGTATCTCCTATACTAATAGAGCCACATGCTCACCGGTTTGCCACATGATGTAGGCCTATGGACTGAACAAGAAACCACCAAAAATTTTAACCAGTCATCGTTCTCACAACACTGAGGACCAGTCATTCGAAATGACTTCTCCATGCATTTTATGCATTGGTAAAAGCACTATGATGAAAAGTGTGATATGTTTTCAGGTATCTCCTATACTAATAGAGCCACATGCTCACCGGTTTGCCACATGATGTAGGCCTATGGACTGAACAAGAAACCACCAAAAATTTTAACCAGTCATCGTTCTCACAACACTGAGGACCAGTCATTCGAAATGACTTCTCCATGCATTTTATGCATTGGTAAAAGCACTATGATGAAAAGTGTGATATGTTTTCAGGTATCTCCTATACTAATAGAGCCACATGCTCACCAGTTTGCCACATGATGTAGGCCTATGGACTGAACAAGAAACCAC
>NW_027194904.1:0-193253 GCF_032444005.1 Ranitomeya imitator
CATACCTTTAGAATTAGGCTATGTGCACACGGTGCGGATTTGGCTGCGGATCCGCAGCGGATTGGCCGCTGCGGATCCGCAGCAGTGTTCCATCAGGTTTACAGTACCATGTAAACCTATGGAAAACCAAATCCGCTGTGCCCATGGTGCGGAAAATACCGCACGGAAACGCTGCGTTGTATTTTCCGCAGCATGTCAATTCTTTGTGCGGATTCCGCAGCGTTTTACACCTATTCCTCAATAGGAATCCGCAGGTGAAATCCGCAGTAAATCCGCAGGTAAAACGCAGTGCCTTTTACCCGCGGATTTTTCAAAAATGGTGCGGAAAAATCTCACACGAATCCGCAACGTGGGTACATAGCCTTAGGGTTAGGGTTGGGTTGGAATTAGGGTTGTGGTTAGGGTTAGGGGTGTGTTGGGGTTAGGGTTGTGGTTAGGGTTACGGCTACAGTTGGGATAAGGGTTAGGGGTGTGTTGGCGTTAGAATTGAGGGGTTTCCACTGTTTAGGCACATCAGGGGGTCTTCAAACGCAACATGGCGCCACCATTGATTCCAGCCAATCTTTTATTCAAAAAGTCAAATGGTGCTCCTTCCCTTCCGAGCCCCGACGTGTGCCCAAACAGTGGTTTACCCCCCACATATGGGGTATCAGTGTACTCAGGACAAACTGGGCAACAATTACTGGGGTCCAATTTCTCCTGTTACCCTTGAGAAAATAAAAAATTGCTTGCTAAAACATCATTTTTGAGGAAAGAAAAATGATTTTTTATTTTCACGGCTCTGCGTTGTAAACGTCTGTGAAGCACTTGGGGGTTCAAAGTGCTCACCACATATCTAGATAAGTTCCTTGGGGGGTCTAGTTTCCAAAATGGGGTCACTTGTGGGGGGTTTCTACTGTTTAGGCACACCAGGGGCTCTGCAAACGCAACGTGACGCCCGCAGACCATTCCATCAAAGTCTGCATTTCAAAACGTCACTACTTGACTTCCGAGCCCCGACATGTGCCCAAACAGTGGTTTACCCCCCACATATGGGGTATCAGCGTACTCAGAACAAACTGGGCAACAATTACTGGGGTCCAATTTCTCCTGTTACCCTTGAGAAAATAAAAAATTGCTTGCTAAAACATCATTTTTGAGGAAAGAAAAATGATTTTTTATTTTCACGGCTCTGCGTTGTAAACGTCTGTGAAGCACTTGGGGGTTCAAAGTGCTCACCACATATCTAGATAAGTTCCTTGGGGGGTCTAGTTTCCAAAATGGGGTCACTTGTGGGGGGTTTCTACTGTTTAGGCACACCAGGGGCTCTGCAAACGCAACGTGACGCCCGCAGACCATTCCATCAAAGTCTGCATTTCAAAACGTCACTACTTGACTTCCGAGCCCCGACATGTGCCCAAACAGTGGTTTACCCCCACATATGGGGTATCAGCGTACTCAGGACAAACTGGGCAACAATTACTGGGGTCCAATTTCTCCTGTTACCCTTGAGAAAATAAAAAATTGCTTGCTAAAACATCATTTTTGAGGAAAGAAAAATGATTTTTTATTTTCACGGCTCTGCGTTGTAAACGTCTGTGAAGCACTTGGGGGTTCAAAGTGCTCACCACATATCTAGATAAGTTCCTTGGGGGGTCTAGTTTCCAAAATGGGGTCACTTGTGGGGGGTTTCTACTGTTTAGGCACACCAGGGGCTCTGCAAACGCAACGTGACGCCCGCAGACCATTCCATCAAAGTCTGCATTTCAAAACGTCACTACTTGACTTCCGAGCCCCGACATGTGCCCAAACAGTGGTTTACCCCCACATATGGGGTATCAGCGTACTCAGAACAAACTGGGCAACAATTACTGGGGTCCAATTTCTCCTGTTACCCTTGAGAAAATAAAAAATTGCTTGCTAAAACATCATTTTTGAGGAAAGAAAAATGATTTTTTATTTTCACGGCTCTGCGTTGTAAACGTCTGTGAAGCACTTGGGGGTTCAAAGTGCTCACCACATATCTAGATAAGTTCCTTGGGGGGTCTAGTTTCCAAAATGGGGTCACTTGTGGGGGGTTGCTACTGTTTAGGCACACCAGGGGCTCTGCAAACGCAACGTGACGCCCGCAGACCATTCCATCAAAGTCTGCATTTCAAAAGTCACTACTTCCCTTCTGAGCCCCGACGTGTGCCCAAACAGTGGTTTACCCCCACATATGGGGTATCAGCATACTCAGGAGAAACTGGACAACAACTTTTGGGGTCCAATTTCTCCTGTAACCCTTGGGAAAATAAAAAATTCTGGGCTAAAAAATTATTTTTGAGGAAAGAAAACGTATTTATTATTTTCACTGCTCTGTGTTATAAACTTCTGTGAAGCACTTGGGGGTTCAAAGTGCTCACCTCACATCTAGATAAGTTCCTTTCGGGGTCTATTTTCTAAAATGGGGTCACTTGTGGGGGGTTTCTACTGTTTAGCCACATCAGGGGCTCTGCAAACGCAACGTAACGCCCGCAGAGCATTCCATCAAAGTCTGCATTTCAAAATGTCACTACTTGACTTCCGAGCCCCGACATGTGCCCAAACTGTGGTTTACCCCCACATATGGGGTATCAGCGTACTCAGGAGAAACTGTACAACAACTTTTGGGGTCAAATTTCTCCTGTTACCCTTGGGAAAATAATAAATTGCAGGCTAAAAAATCATTTTAGAGAAAATAAAATTTTTATTTTATTTTCATGGCTCTGGGTTATAAACTTCTGTGAAGCACTTGGAAGTTCAAAGTCCTCACCACACATCTAGATTAGTTCCTTTGGGGGTCTAGTTTCCAAAATGGGGTCATATGTGGGGGATCTCCAATGTTTAGGCACACAGGGGCTCTCCAAACGTGACATGGTGTCCGCTAATGATTGGAGCTAATTTTCCATTTAAAAAGCCAATTGGCGTGCCTTCCCTTCCGAGCCCTGCCGTGCGCCCAAACAGTGGTTTACCCCCACATATGGGGTATCAGCGTACTCAGGACAAACTGGACAACAACATTTGCGGTCCAATTTCTCCTATTACCCTTGGCAAAATAGGAAATTCCAGGCTAAAAATCATTTTTGAGGAAAGAAAAATTATTTTTTATTTTCATGGCTCTGCATTATAAACTTCTGTGAAGCACCTGGGGGTTTAAAGTGCTCAATATGCATCTAGATAAGTTCCTTGGGGGGTCTAGTTTCCAAAATGGGGTCACTTGTGGGGGAGCTCCAATGCATAGGCACACAGGGGCTCTCTAAACGCGACATGGTGTCCGCTAACAATTGGAGCTAATTTTCCATTCAAAAAGTCAAATGGCGCGCCTTCCCTTCCGAGCCCTGCCGTGTGCCCAAACAGTGGTTTACCCCCACATATGAGGTATCGGCGTACTCGGGAGAAATTGCCCAACAAATTTTAGGATTCATTTTATCCTATTGCCCATGTGAAAATGAAAAACTGAGGCGAAAAGAATTTTTTTGTGAAAAAAAAAGTACTTTTTCATTTTTACAGATCAATTTGTGAAGCACCTGAGGGTTTAAAGTGCTCAATATGCATCTAGATAAGTTCCTTGGGGGGTCTAGTTTCCAAAATGGGGTCATTTGTGGGGGAGCTCCAATGTTTAGGCACACGGGGGCTCTCCAAACACGACATGGTGTCCGCTAACGATGGAGATAATTTTTCATTCAAAAAGTCAAATGGCGCTCCTTCCCTTCCGAACCTTACCATGTGCCCAAACAGTGGTTTACCCCCACATGTGAGGTATCGGTGTACTCATGAGAAATTGCCCAACAAATTTTAGGATCCATTTTATCCTGTTGCCCATGTGAAAATGAAAAAAATTGAGGCTAAAAGAATTTTTTTGTGAAAAAAAAGTACTTTTTCATTTTTACGGATCAATTTGTGAAGCCCCCGGGGGTTCAAAGTTCTCACTATGCATCTAGATAAGTTCCTTCGGGCGTCTAGTTTCCAAAATGGGGTCACGTGTGGGGGAGCTCCAATTTTTAGGCACACGGGGGCTCTCCAAACGTGACATGGTGTCCGCTAAAGAGTGGAGCCAATTTTTCATTCAAAAAGTCAAATGGCGCTCCTTCCCTTCCAAGCCCTGCCGTGCGCCCAAACAGTGGTTTACCCCCACATATGAGGTATCAGCGTACTCAGGACAAATTGGACAACAACTTTCGTGGTTCAGTTTCTCCTTGTACCATTGGGAAAATAAAAAAAATGTTGCTAAAAGATAATTTTTGTGACTAAAAAGTTAAATGTTCATTTTTTCCTTCCATGTTGCTTCTGCTGCTGTGAAGCACCTGAAGGGTTAAAAAACTTCTTGAATGTGGTTTTGAGCACCTTGAGGGGTGCATTTTTTAGAATGGTGTCACTTTTGGGTATTTTCAGCCATATAGACCCCTCAAACTGACTTCAAATGTGAGGTGGTCCCTAAAAAAAATGGTTTTGTAAATTTCGTTGTAAAAATGAGAAATCGCTGGTCAAATTTTAACTCTTATAACTTCCTAGCAAAAAAAAAATTTTGTTTCCAAAATTGTGCTGGTGTAAAGTAGACATGTGGGAAATGTTATTTATTAACTATTTTGTGTCACATAACTCTCTGGTTTAACAGAATAAAAATTCAAAATGTGAAAATTGCGAAATTTTCAAAATTTTCGCCAAATTTCCGTTTTTATCACAAATAAACGCAGAATTTATTGACCTAAATTTACCACTAACATGAAGCCCAATATGTCACGAAAAAACAATCTCAGAACCGCTAGGATCCGTTGAAGCGTTCCTGAGTTATTACCTCATAAAGGGACACTGGTCAGAATTGCAAAAAACGGCCAGGTCATTAAGGTCAAAATAGGCTGGGTCATGAAGGGGTTAACCCTGGCTGTGGCGGTGAACATGCACGCCGACACAGCAGGGCGCGGGAGCGCCGCTTACAACTACCCTTCACACAGGTAATTCACAGTATCCATATGATACCTCTGGGATCCTTATCCCCAGCCTTCCTTATCTCTTTTCCTTCTGGAATAAGGTAACCGTGCACTTCCATTACTCTTATATATATATGATCCAGTCCTGTCTCAGTATACTAGCATTTTTTCATGTATATTTGCATATGTGTGTATATATCTTTATGTAGGATTCCTAGTCCACAGATTCAGGTGGACCTGTCGTTATTTTTTTCCCTTCATTTACAGATTGTGTGTATATACTTTGTATATATTAATTTGCACCAGGAGGACCCCACACTATAGACTATTCACAGATGTTCTTTATTATTTTGAATTTCCATTCTGGTTTTACTTATTTATTTTGTTTCTTTTCTCTATTTACAGCGATTTGTGATAAAGGCTCCGGCGGAGCCGAAACGTTTTTCTTGTATGTCGCTTATTGTTTAAGATTCTGTTACGCTCACAGAGTATTCTATAATAAATTTAGATTTTTTTTTGCATGATATCCACAAGAGAGTGCAGTGAACTTTAAAAATTATCTCCATAAAGATGGGACCTTAACCCGTATGGCAGGTGACTCGAGCCTTTTTACAGGGTCTCTATCATGTCGCGGCTCGGTGTCACTGTGCCTCCTGGGTATTAGGGCGAACAGGTGACGTGATGTGTAATCCAGCTGTCCTGCTGGTTTCTGCTGTCAGTCCTGGAGTCCCTCACAACCTCAGTGTTCCGGCTACCGGTAATCTGCGCCAGCCAGGGAGGTAGCTAATTCACTGCTCTGCTCCACTGGTGTTCCTTCTCATGTGCTTTGCTCTTCCACACGCTCACTACAATCTGTTTGGCTGTCTGTATTATCTCTGTCTAGGAGCTGCAGCACTTTCTCGTGGCTGCACGGCTCCTCATACGTTCTTCCTCCCTCAGACTGCTCCAGTCTGCTCTCGGGCACTATCTGACTAACTTTCCCTCCAAACAACAATATATCTCTAAATGCAGGCGAGTCACCTAGAAATTAGGATCAACAGCTCCCCCTTGTGGCCTGGAGTGTGAACAAGTTACATGTTTGTGTTACTTGGTGAGAGTTATCCTTCATCGCTTCCAAGTGTGACATCTCCCCTTGAGGAAAGCAATGCCACTGTGATGACCAGGACCCTGGGGCATCACACTAATGCCACCACTGTGCCCCTTACATAGTAATAATGACTCCTTTGTGCTCGCTAAATAGTAAAATGCCTTCCTAGAAAATTAGTGCCCTGTGCTAGTGCTCTCCACTTTTTGTCCCTAAAAAGTAATAATATCCCATATGCAGCTTTAAAGGTCACAATAGTCTGACTGCCCCATAGCAATAATGCTTAAGTGCCCAATTAAGATTTAATAATGTCTCCTAAGTTCCTCCCATGTACAGCTCCACTATACACAGCATGGGGGGCCCACAGCTTCCCTGTACACAGTATAATGCCCCCACAGCTCCCCTATACACAGAATGATGATCCCACAGCTCTTCTATACACAGTATGATGAGCCCACTGCTCCCCTATACACAGTGTGATGTCCTCACTGCTCCCCTCTATACAGTATGATGAGCCCACTGCTCCACTATACACAGTATAATGCCAACAGAGCTCCACTATAGAAAGTATTATGCTCCCCTATACACAGTATGATGATCCCACAATTTCTCTATACACAGTTTGATGTCCCAACTGCTCCCCTTTACATAGTATAGTGAGCCCACAACTCCCCTATACACCGTATGATGTCCCCACTGCTCCCTTCTATACAGTATGATGAGCCCACTGCTCCCCTATACAAAGAATGATGATCCCACAGCTCCTCTATACACAGTATAATGCCAACAGAGCTCCACTATAGAAAGTGTTATGCCCCCCAGAGGTTCCCTATATACAGTATAATGGGCCAACTGCTCCCTTATGCACAGTATAATACCTTCACAGCTCCCCTATACACAGTATGGCAAGCCCACAGCTCCCCCATACACAATATGATGATCTCACAGCTCCCTTATACACAGTAGGATGGGCCTGCAGCTCCCGTACATACAGTACGATGTCCAACAGAGTTCCCCTATACATGGAATTATGTCCCCGCTGCTCCCCCAAAACACAGTGTAATAGTTAATAGCGTTCTTACACCATGCAGCGAGAGAGTCCCCCTGGAAGGAGGAAATTAACTTTATTTCTCCCGGCAGCCTCGCTCTTCCAGTCATAGGGGCGGCGTCTGCACAGTTTCAGTCACTGCTCTGTGTATAGAGAGCGGCAGCTGTAACCGTGCCCCGGCACTGACTGACAGCCAGCTCAGAATTCTCTACCACCCGGTAGCTATGCCACTGGTGCCCCTATGAACAGTAATGCTTATTAAGGGCCCACTTGACATTTAATAATGTCCTGAGTCCCCCCATGTACAGTAACAATGGCCTCAGCATTGCTGATGTCCACAGGCGTCATGTGATGACTCTTTTGGCTTTTCTCAATTCTCTATTGAGAGAAGCCAAACCTTTCTAGCGGACACATGCACATAGCAAACATGGTCGCCTGACCGCCTGATAACGCCAGTGATATTGGGGGCTCATGCAGCAGGTGCTCCATGTCATGATTACGCAGTTATTCCAAGACTTTTATTTCAACATTTATTCATAACATTTATTCCAAGACTTTATTAACTTTATAATAATTTGCTTATTAAATTATTAAAGCACCACTCCAGCAGGTGTTTTTTTTAATAGCTGGAGCTTTAACCCCTTTACCCCAAGGGTGTATTGCACGTTAATGACAAGGCAAATTTTTACAATTCTCACCACTGTCCCTTTATGAGGTTATAAATCTGGAGCGCTTCAACGGATCCTGCTGATTCTGACAATGTTTTCCCGTGACATATTGTACCTCTTGATAGTGGTAAAATTTATTGGATATAACTTGCGTTTATTTGTGAAAAAAAACAGAAATTTGGCAAAAAAAATTCAAATTTTCAAATTTTCCAACTTTGAATTTTCATGCCCTTAAATCACACAGATATGTCACACAAAATACTTAATAAGTAATATTTCTCACATGTCTACTTTACATCAGCACTAGGGTTGAGTGACTTTTAGTTTTTTAGAGTCGAGTCGGGTTTCGCGAAACCCGACTATCTCAAAAGTCGAGTCGAGTGTAGTGTTGAGCGATACCGTCCGATACTTGAAAGTATCGGTATCGGATAGTATCGGCCGATACCCTAAAAATATCGGATATCGCCGATACCGATATCCGATACCAATACAAGTCAATGGGACATCAAGTATCGGAAGGTATTCTCATGGTTCCCAGGGTCTGAAGGAGAGGAAACTCTCCTTCAGGCCCTGGGATCCATAGGGATGTGTAAAATAAAGAATAAAAATAAAAAATATTGATATATTTACCTCTCCGGCGGCCCCTGAACTCAGCGCGGGTAACCGGCAGGCTTCTTTGCTCAAAATCAGCGCTTTTAGGACCTGAGAATCACGTCCCGGCTTCTGATTGGTCGCGGGCGGCCCATGTGACCGCCACGCGACCAATCACAAGCCGTGACATCTTTCGCAGGTCCTTAACGCGCTCATTTTTTAAAAATGAGTGCGTTAATGGCTTTCAAAGACGTAGCGGCTTGTGATTGGTCGCGGCCACGCGACCAATCACAAGCCGCTACGTCTTTGAAAGCCATTAACGCGCTCATTTTTAAAAATTGAGCGCGTTAATAGCTTGCGGTGACGTCGCGGCTTGTGATTGGTCGCGTGGCCGCGACCAATCACAAGCCGCTACGTCTTTGAAAGCCATTAACGCGCTCATTTTTAAAAATGAGCGCGTTAATAGCTTGCGGTGACGTCGCGGCTTATGATTGGTCGCGGCCACGCGACCAATCACAAGCCGCTACGTCTTTGAAAGTCATTAACGCGCTCATTTTTAAAAATGAGCGCGTTAATAGCTTGCGGTGACGTCGCGGCTTGTGATTGGTCGCGTGGCCGCGACCAATCACAAGCCGCTACGTCTTTGAAAGCCATTAACGCGCTCATTTTTAAAAAATGAGCGCGTTAAGGACCTGCGAATGACGTCGCGGCTTGTGATTGGTCGTGTGGCGGTCACATGGGCGGCCCGCGACCAATCAGAAGCCGGGACGTGATTCTCAGGTCCTAAAAGCGCTGATTTTGAACAACGAAGCCTGCCGGTTACCCGCGCTGAGTCCAGGGGCCGCCGGAGAGGTAAATATATCAATATTTTTTATTTTAATTCTTTATTTTACACATCTCTATGTATCCGATACCCGATACCACAAAAGTATCGGATCTCGGTATCGGAATTCCGATACCGCAAGTATCGGCCGATACCCGATACTTGCGGTATCGGAATGCTCAACACTAGTCGAGTGGAATCGGCCGATTATCGCGAAAAGTCGGGGATCGACCGAAACACAAAATCCAATGCAAGTCAATGGGGGAGCATATTCGGCAGTGAGTGGAGGCTAGGAAAACATGTACAGTGCCCATTTTAATGGCAAAAAGATCCATTCTTGTTACTGAAGCTCGTCAATCTTAATTTACCTTATAATAATAGTAAGGCATTGGAAATTGGGGGTCATTTGGCTAAAGTTGTGGGGGGTAGGGCTGGTTCAAGTATTTAGTGGGCCCAGGAAATCTGGATCACGTCACGGCAGTGGAGCAGGGAGAGGTAAGTATTTCAACTTTGCAAGTGCTGTGATCCTGAGCAAGCAGGGGGGTCCCACTCGTTGGCATTGGCACTGGCACAGGGCCCCTCAAAGTACGGCGGTGTGTTTGCACGGCGGGGGCGCCTCCCAGCGGCAGCAACACTTTTGCGTACTATGAGGGGCCCTGTGCCAGTGACGTCGCCAACGAGTATTCCTCCCCCCACCTGATGAAGGAACCTGCACTTTCATCTGCACCTTCCTCTTTGTCCCAGTGTAAGGTGGTATGGTATGCGGGAAGAGGAACCTGACTTTCAGCAGGGTTACAATCTTGCTGTGTAGCGTGCACGGGGAATGTTGCGTTATGGGTCAATGTACCAGCAGACTCTTCTATCACTGGTTGGGCAATGGGCAGGATGAGGAGGAAACACAGATATGGACCCAAAGAATAAAGTGGGCTAAATGCAGTTCAAAATTGGTAACAGGACTAACCTGGGGGCATTGCTTTGTTCAATGGAGGACGACTGTAATGAGAGGCTGACACAGAGAGTAGGCCCAAATCAGTAAGTAGTCTAAATGCAGTTCAAAATTGGCAACAGTAGTAAACAGGCGGCACAGCTTTGTTCAGTGGAGGAGAACAGCAAGGAGCGGCAGACACCGATAGTAGGCCCCAACCCAACTAGTAGGCCAAATGCGTCGGGGAGAGAGGTCGGGTCCTGGACTGCTCTACGAACATTATGGGTAATTAACCCTTTATCATGCATTGACTGTTTTTAGGTGGCAGTTGCTCCCTCTTTTGATATACGGGGAAATATGCACGGCGGGGATCCTTAGTAAATATATGCGGAAGGAGACTATCCCTGTGACTAGTAGCTATGGAATACTAATCCCATGCTATTTATTGTGCTGTCATACTGTGCATTGTTTTCCCTTTATCTGTCCAGGATCTTGACCCCTTTTGCGTCCTCGCACTTCTGGGATCACACTATCCTTTATATTTTCATGTTACATATTTATTCTTGTCTGTAATGTGTCATAGTTCTCTGTATCTTTTATACACTTTTTGTATTTAATAAAATGATATTTTTATAATACTAAAAACTCCTAGTTCTCCTATATTTAACATAGTAGGCCAAATGCAGTCTAACATTAACAACTACTTAACGACAGCCTGAAAATGGAATTTCAGGACAGGAAACCAGGAGAACAGCAGGGAGCGGCAGACACTGTTAGTAGGCCCCAACCCAACTAGTAGGCCAAATGCAGTTGTTCCATTTAACAACTATTTAACAAGAGCCTGACGATAGAAGCTCAGGAAAGGCAACCTGGAGAACACATTGGAGCGGGAGACACCGTCTCTACAACCCAGATCCAACTTGTAGGCCTAATGCAGTGTTGTTTCAACAACTACTTAACGAGAGCTAGAAGATAGAAGCTATGGAGAGGCAACCTGGAGAACACCTTGGAGCGGAAGACACCGTCTCTACAACCCAGACCCAACTTGTAGGCCTAATGCAGTGTTGTTTCAACAACTGCTTAACGAGAGCTAGAAGATAGAAGCTATGGAGAGGCAACCTGGAGAACACCTTGGAGCGGGAGACACCTTCTCTACAACCCAGACCCAACTTGTAGGCCTAATGCAGTGTTGTTTCAACAACTACTTAACGAGAGCTAGAAGATAGAAGCTATGGAGAGGCAACCTGGAGAACACCTTGGAGCGGAAGACACCGTCTCTACAACCCAGACCCAACTTGTAGGCCTAATGCAGTGTTGTTTCAACAACTACTTAACGAGAGCTAGAAGATAGAAGCTATGGAGAGGCAACCTGGAGAACACCTTAGAGCGGGAGACACCGTCTCTACAACCCAGACCCAACTTGTAGGCCTAATGCGGTGTTGTTTCAACAACTACTTAACGAGAGCTAGAAGATAGAAGCTATGGAGAGGCAACCTGGAGAACACCTTGGAGCGGGAGACACCTTCTCTACAACCCAGACCCAACTTGTAGGCCTAATGCAGTGTTGTTTCAAAAACTACTTAACGAGAGCTAGAAGATAGAAGCTATGGAGAGGCAACCTGGAGAACACCTTGGAGCGGGAGACACCGTCTCTACAACCCAGACCCAACTTGTAGGCCTAATGCAGTGTTGTTTCAACAACTACTTAACGAGAGCTAGAAGATAGAAGCTATGGAGAGGCAACCTGGAGAACACCTTGGAGCGGAAGACACCGTCTCTACAACCCAGACCCAACTTGTAGACCTAATGCAGTGTTGTTTCAACAACTACTTAACGAGAGCTAGAAGATAGAAACTATGGAGAGGCAACCTGGAGAACACCTTGGAGCGGAAGACACCGTCTCTACAACCCAGACCCAACTTGTAGGCCTAATGCAGTGTTGTTTCAACAACTACTTAACGAGAGCTAGAAGATAGAAACTATGGAGAGGCAACCTGGAGAACACCTTGGAGCGGGAGACACCGTCTCTACAACCCAGACCCAACTTGTAGGCCTAATGCAGTGTTGTTTCAACAACTACTTAACGAGAGCTAGAAGATAGAAGCTATGGAGAGGCAACCTGGAGAACACCTTGGAGCGGGAGACACCGTCTCTACAACCCAGACCCAACTTGTAGGCCTAATGCAGTGTTGTTTCAACAACTACTTAACGAGAGCTAGAAGATAGAAGCTATGGAGAGGCAACCTGCAGAACACCTTGGAGCGGGAGACAACATCTCTACAACCCAGACCCAACTTGTAGGCCTAATGCAGTGTTGTTTCAACAACTGTTGTGAATTCTGTGGCAGAGCTCCCTCCTGTGGCCACAAGTGGTATTTCGGCTGGTTCTCTCTGTGAGCTTCCGTTGGTGGAAGGAAGTGGTACTGCGGCTTCTGAGCCTCCTTCCTCAGGTGATGTGGTGATGTCGTTAGACGTTTCCTATTTAGCTCCACCTGGTGCTTTGATCCTGGCCTCTTGTCAATGTTCTAGTGTGGGTCTAGCTTCCTCCTGGATCGTTCCTGTGGCCTGCTGCTCTGCATAAGCTAAGTTGTGCTGTGTTATTTTTTTGGTTTGCTGTTTTTTCTGTCCAGCGTGCTCTTTTGTTTTTGTTGCTTGCTGGAAGCTCTGAGACGCAGAGGGTGTACCTCCGTGCCGTTAGTTCAGTACGGAGGTTCTTTGTGCCCCCTCTGCGTGGTTGTTAGTAGGGTTTTGTGTTGACCGCAAAGTTACCTTTTCTATCTTCGGTCTATTCAGAAAGTCGGGCCTCACTTTGCTAAATCTGTTTCATCTCTACGTTTGTCATTTCATCTCACTCACAGTCATTATATGTGGGGGCTGCCTTTTCCTGTGGGGAATTTCTTTGAGGCAAGTTAGGCTTGTTTTCCTCTTAGGCCTAGCTAGTTTCTCAGGCTGTGCTAAGTTGCATAGGTAGCGTTAGGCGCAATCCACGGCCGCCTTTAGTTGTGGTACGATAGTATAGGGATTGCGGTCAGCAGAGTTCCCACGTCTCAGAGCTCGTCCTATGTTTTTGGTTATTGTCAGGTCACTATTTGTGCTCTGAACTTCAACATCCATTGTGGTTCTGAATTACCATTTCATGACAGTACAAGAGGCCAATCTACTAATGATTCTCAATAGAGGGAAAAAAGAAGTTCTGAGACCATTTTTTTTTCTCTGCTCTGTGTTCAGTCTTTTTTTTCCCCTAGACAATTGGGTGGTTCAGGACACAGCTGTTGCAATGGACATTAAAGGTCTGTCTTCATGTGTAGATCAGCTCACGGCAAGAGTACAAGGTATTCAAGACTTTGTGGTTCAGAATTCTATGTTAGAACCGAGAATTCCTATTCCTGATTTGTATTTTGGAGAAAGAAATAAATTTCTGAGTTTCAAAAATAATTGTAAACTTTTTCTGGCTTTGAAACCTCATTCTTCTGGTGATCCTGTTCAACAAGTTAGGATCGTTATTTCTTTTTTGCGGGGCGATCCTCAGGACTGGGCATTTTCCCTTGCGCCAGGGGATCCTGCATTAAGTAATATCGATGCATTTTTCCTGGCGCTCGGATTGCTGTACGATGAGCCTAATTCTGTGGATCAGGCAGAGAAGAATTTGCTGGCTCTTTGCAAGGGTAAGGATGAAATAGAAGTATTTTGTCAGAAATTTAGAAAGTGGTCCGTACTCACTCAATGGAATGAAGGTGCGCTTGCAGCGATTTTCAGGAAGGGTCTCTCTGAAGCCCTTAAGGATGTCATGGTGGGATTTCCCATGCCTGCTGGTCTGAATGAGTCTATGTCTTTGGCTATTCAGATCGGTCGACGCTTGCGCGAGCGTAAATCTGTGCACCATTTGGCGGTATTACCTGAGCTTAAACCTGAGCCTATGCAGTGTAATAGGACTTTGACTAGAGTGGAACGGCAAGAACACAGACGTCAGAATGGGCTGTGTTTCTACTGTGGTGATTCCACTCATGCTATCTCTGATTGTCCTAAACGCACTAGGCGGTTCGCTAGGTCTGCCACCATTGGTATGGTACAGTCAAAATTTCTTCTGTCTGTTACCTTGATCTGCTCTTTGTCATCATATTCTGTCATGGCATTTGTGGACTCAGGCGCTGCCCTGAATTTGATGGACTTGGAGTATGCTAGACGTTGTGGGTTTGTCTTGGAGCCCTTGCAGTGTCCTATTCCACTGAGAGGAATTGATGCTACGCCTTTGGCCAAGAATAAGCCTCAGTACTGGACCCAGTTGACCATGTGCATGGCTCCTGCACATCAGGAGGTTATTCGCTTCCTGGTGCTGCATAATCTGCATGATGTGGTCGTGTTGGGGTTGCCATGGCTACAAGTCCATAATCCTGTTTTGGATTGGAAATCCATGTCTGTGTCCAGCTGGGGTTGTCAGGGGATACATGGTGATGTCCCATTTTTGAATATTTCATCATCCACCCCTTCTGAGGTTCCTGAGTTCTTGTCTGATTACCGGGATGTATTTGAGGAGCCCAAGTCCTATGCCCTACCTCCGCATAGGGTTTGTGATTGTGCTATCGATTTGATTCCTGGTAGTAAATTCCCAAAAGGTCGACTGTTTAATTTATCTGTGCCTGAGCACGCCGCTATGCGGAGTTATGTGAAGGAGTCTTTGGAGAAGGGGCATATTCGCCCGTCATCGTCGCCATTGGGAGCAGGGTTCTTTTTTGTAGCCAAGAAGGATGGTTCACTAAGACCTTGTATAGATTATCGCCTTCTCAATAACATCACGGTTAAATTTCAGTACCCCTTGCCATTGTTATCTGATTTATTTGCTCGGATTAAGGGGGCTAGTTGGTTTACCAAGATAGATCTCCGTGGTGCGTTCGGTGTTGGCTGGTCATCCTGGAATCTTTGGTACCAGAGATTTAGTGGCTAGATCCTTTTGGTGGCCGTCTCTGTCGCGGGATGTGCGTTCTTTTGTGCAGTCCTGTGGGATTTGTGCTCGGGCTAAGCCCTGCTGTTCTCGTGTCAGTGGGTTGCTTTTGCCCTTGCCGGTCCCGAAGAGGCCTTGGACACATATCTCGATGGATTTTATTTCTGATCTTCCCGTCTCTCAAAAAATGTCAGTCATTTGGGTTGTATGTGATCGCTTCTCTAAGATGGTCCATTTGTTACCCTTGCCTAAGTTGCCTTCCTCCTCTGATTTGGTGCCATTGTTCTTCCAGCATGTGGTTCGTTTGCATGGCATTCCAGAGAATATCG
The DNA here is from genome assembly GCF_032444005.1 of Ranitomeya imitator. NCBI lineage: Eukaryota > Metazoa > Chordata > Amphibia > Anura > Dendrobatidae > Ranitomeya > Ranitomeya imitator. The sequence continues at coordinate 15,335 of NW_027194904.1, forward strand.
TTTCTGACAGAGGTTCCCAGTTTGTTTCGAGGTTTTGGAGAGCCTTTTGTGCTAGGATGGGCATTGACTTGTCTTTTTCCTCGGCTTTCCATCCTCAGACTAATGGCCAGACCGAACGAACCAATCAGACCTTGGAGACATATCTGAGATGCTTTGTTTCTGCTGATCAGGATGACTGGGTGTCTTTTTTGCCTTTGGCTGAGTTCGCCCTTAATAATCGGGCCAGTTCGGCTACCTTGGTTTTGCCGTTCTTCTGCAACTATGGGTTCCATCCTCGGTTCTCGTCTGGGCAGGTTGAGTCTTCGGACTGTCCTGGTGTGGATACTGTGGTGGACAGGTTGCAGCAGATTTGGACTCATGTAGTGGACAATTTGACCTTGTCCCAGGAGAGGGCTCAACGTTTCGCTAATCGCAGACGCTGTGTGGGTCCCCGACTTCGTGTTGGGGATTTGCTTTGGTTGTCATCTCGTCATATTCCTATGAAGGTTTCCTCTCCTAAATTTAAGCCTCGTTTCATTGGTCCGTATAGGATTTCTGAGGTTCTTAATCCTGTGTCTTTTCGTTTGACCCTTCCTGAATCTTTTTCCATCCATAACTGTTGTAAATTCTGTGGCTGAATTCACTCCTGTGGTCACAAGTGGTACTGCAGCTTCTGAGCTTCCTCCCTCAGGTGTTCTGGTGAGCTCGTTAGCTGTCTCGTTACTTAACTCCGCCTGATGCTGCTATCCTGGCTCCTTGTCAATGTTCCAGTGTTGGATCTGAGCTTCTCCTGATTGTTCCTGTGACCTGCTGCTCTGTATAGCTAAGTGCTTTTTTGCTATTTTGTTGCTTTTTTTCTGTCCAGCTTGTCTTTTGTTTTGCTGGAAGCTCTGAGACGCAAAGGGTGTACCGCCGTGCCGTTAGTTCGGCACGGTGGGTCTTTTTTGCCCCCTTTGCGTGGTTTTTGCTTTAGGGTTTTTTGTAGACTGCAAAGTTCGCTTTACTGTCCTCGCTCTGTCTAAGATTATCGGGCCCCACTTTGCTGAATCTATTTCATCCCTACGTTTTGTCTTTTCATCTTACTCACAGTCATTATATGTGGGGGGCTGCCTTTTCCTTTGGGGTATTTCTCTGGGGGCAAGTCAGGCCTATTTTTCTATCTTCAGGCTAGCTAGTTTCTTTGGCTGTGCCGAGTTGCATAGGTAGTTGTTAGGCGCAATCCACAGCTGCTTTTAGTTGTGTCTAGGATAGATTCAGGTGTGCAGTCTACAGAGTTTCCACGTCTCAGAGCTCGTTCTTTTGTTTTTGGGTATTTGTCAGATCACTGTGTGCGCTCTGATCGCTAGGCACACTGTGTCTCTGGATTGCCTTCATAACACCTTTCATTAGCACACATAACAGTACAAGGAGCCAAACTAATGATTCTCAATAGAGGGAAAGAAAAAGTTCTGACATCATTTTTTTTTTTCTGCTCTGTGTTCACTTTTTTTTTTTCCCCTAGACATTTGGGTGATTCTGGACACAGGTGTGGACATGGATATTCAGGGTCTGTGCTCTTCAATGGATAATCTCGTTATAAATGTACAAAAGATTCAAGATACTATTGATCAGAAATCTATGTTAGAACCAAGAATTCCTATTCCTGATTTGTTTTTTGGAGATAGAACTAAGTTTCTAAGTTTCAAAAATAATTGTAAGCTATTTCTGGCCTTGAAACCTCATTCTTCTGGTAATCCTATTCAACAGGTTTTGATTATTATTTCTTTTTTGCGCGGCGACCCTCAAGACTGGGCATTTTCTCTTGCGCCAGGAGACCCTGCATTGAGTAGTGTCGATGCGTTTTTCCTGGCGCTCGGATTACTGTACGATGAGCCTAATTCAGTGGATCAGGCTGAGAAGAATTTGCTGGCTTTGTGCCAGGGTCAGGATGATATAGAAATATATTGTCAGAAATTTAGGAAATGGTCAGTACTCACTCAGTGGAATGAATCTGCGCTGGCAGCTTTGTTCAGAAAGGGTCTCTCTGAGGCTCTTAAGGATGTCATGGTGGGATTTCCTGTGCCTGCTGGTTTGAATGAGTCTTTGTCTTTGGCCATTCAGATCGGTCGACGCTTGCGCGAGCATAAATCTGTGCACCATTTGGCGGTATTGCCTGAGATTAAAACTGAGCCTATGCAGTGCGATAGGACTAGGACCAGAGTTGAACGGCAGGAATACAGACGTCTGAATAGGCTGTGTTTCTACTGTGGTGATTCCACTCATGCTATTTCTGATTGTCCTAAGCGCACTAAGCGGTCCGCTAGGTCTGCCGTCATTGGTACTGTACAGTCCAAATTCCTTCTGTCCATTACCTTGATATGCTCTTTGTCGTCGTTTTCTGTCATGGCGTTTGTGGATTCAGGCGCTGCCCTGAATCTGATGGATTTGGATTATGCTAAACGTTGTGGGTTTTTCTTGGAGCCTTTGCGGTGTCCTATTCCATTGAGAGGAATTGATGCTACACCTTTGGCCAAGAATAAACCCCAGTACTGGGCCCAGCTGACCATGTGCATGGCTCCTGCACATCAGGAAGTTATTCGCTTTCTGGTGTTGCATAATCTGCATGATGTGGTCGTGTTGGGGTTGCCATGGCTGCAAACCCATAATCCGGTATTGGATTGGAACTCTATGTCGGTATCCAGCTGGGGTTGTCAGGGGGTACATGGTGATGTTCCATTTTTGTCAATTTCGTCATCTACTCCTTCTGAGGTCCCAGAGTTCTTGTCTGATTATCAGGATGTATTTGAAGAGCCCAAGTCCGATGTCCTACCTCCGCATAGGGATTATGATTGTGCTATCAATTTGATTCCTGGTAGTAAATTCCCTAAAGGTCGTTTATTTAATTTATCCGTGCCTGAACATGCCGCTATGCGCAGTTATGTGAAGGAATCCCTGGAGAAGGGACATATTCGCCCATCGTCATCACCACTGGGAGCAGGCTTCTTTTTTGTAGCCAAGAAGGATGGTTCGCTGAGACCGTGTATTGATTACCGCCTTCTTAATAAGATCACTGTTAAATTTCAGTATCCCTTGCCATTGTTATCTGACTTGTTTGCTCGGATTAAGGGGGCTAGTTGGTTCACTAAGATAGATCTTCGTGGTGCGTATAATCTGGTGAGAATCAGGCAAGGAGATGAATGGAAAACTGCATTCAATACGCCCGAGGGTCATTTTGAGTATCTAGTGATGCCGTTCGGACTTGCCAATGCTCCATCTGTGTTTCAGTCTTTTATGCATGACATCTTCCGTGAGTATCTGGATAAATTCCTGATTGTTTACTTGGATGACATTTTGATCTTCTCAGATGATTGGGAGTCTCATGTGAAGCAGGTCAGAATGGTTTTTCAGGTCCTGCGTGCTAATTCTTTGTTTGTGAAGGGATCAAAGTGTCTCTTCGGTGTGCAGAAAGTTTCATTTTTGGGGTTCATCTTTTCCCCTTCTACTATCGAGATGGATCCAGTTAAGGTCCAAGCCATCCAGGATTGGATTCAGCCGACATCTCTGAAAAGTCTGCAAAAGTTCCTGGGCTTTGCTAATTTTTATCGTCGCTTCATCTGTAATTTTTCTAGCATTGCCAAACCATTGACCGATTTGACCAAGAAGGGTGCTGATTTGGTTAATTGGTCTTCTGCTGCTGTGGAAGCTTTTCAGGAGTTGAAGCGTCGTTTTTGTTCTGCCCCTGTGTTGTGTCAGCCAGATGTTTCTCTTCCGTTCCAGGTCGAGGTTGATGCTTCTGAGATTGGAGCAGGGGCAGTTTTGTCACAGAGAGGTTCTGATTGCTCAGTGATGAAACCATGTGCTTTCTTTTCCAGGAAGTTTTCGCCCGCTGAGCGTAATTATGATGTGGGCAACCGAGAGTTGCTGGCCATGAAGTGGGCATTCGAGGAGTGGCGTCATTGGCTTGAAGGAGCTAAGCATCGCGTGGTGGTATTGACTGATCATAAGAACTTGACTTATCTCGAGTCTGCCAACCGCTTGAATCCTAGACAGGCCCGTTGGTCGTTATTTTTTGCCCGCTTCGACTTTGTGATTTCGTACCTTCCGGGCTCTAAAAATGTGAAGGCGGATGCTCTGTCTAGGAGTTTTGTGCCCGACTCTCCGGGTTTATCTGAGCCAGCGGGTATCCTCAAGGAAGGAGTCATTGTGTCTGCCATCTCCCCTGATTTGCGGCGGGTGCTGCAAAAATTTCAGGCGAATAAACCTGATCGTTGTCCAGCGGAGAAACTGTTCGTCCCTGATAGGTGGACTAATAAACTTATCTCTGAACTTCATTGTTCGGTGTTGGCTGGTCATCCTGGAATCTTTGGTACCAGAGAGTTAGTGGCTAGATCCTTCTGGTGGCCATCTCTGTCACGGGATGTACGTACTTTTGTGCAGTCCTGTGGGATTTGTGCTAGGGCTAAGCCTTGCTGTTCTCGTGCCAGTGGGTTGCTTTTGCCCTTGCCGGTCCCAAAGAGGCCTTGGACACATATTTCGATGGATTTCATTTCTGACCTTCCCGTTTCTCAAAAGATGTCAGTCATTTGGGTGGTCTGTGATCGCTTTTCTAAAATGGTCCATCTGGTGCCCTTGGCTAAATTGCCTTCCTCCTCTGATTTGGTACCTTTGTTCTTTCAGCATGTGGTTCGGTTGCATGGCATTCCTGAGAATATTGTTTCTGACAGAGGTTCCCAGTTTGTTTCTAGGTTTTGGCGAGCCTTTTGTGGTAGGATGGGCATTGACCTATCCTTTTCCTCGGCTTTCCATCCTCAGACTAATGGCCAGACCGAACGAACCAATCAGACCTTGGAAACATATCTGAGATGTGTTGTTTCTGCAGACCAGGATGATTGGGTGTCCTTTTTGCCGTTGGCTGAGTTCGCCCTTAATAATCGGGCCAGCTCGGCTACCTTGGTTTCTCCATTTTTTTGCAATTCTGGGTTCCATCCTCGTTTCTCTTCAGGACAGGTTGAGTCTTCGGACTGTCCTGGTGTGGATTCTGTGGTGGACAGGTTGCAGCAGATCTGGACTCAGGTAGTGGACAATTTGACCTTGTCCCAGGAGAAGGCTCAACTTTTCGCTAATCGCAGACGCCGTGTGGGTCCCCGACTTCGTGTTGGGGATCTGGTTTGGTTATCTTCTCGTCATATTCCTATGAAGGTTTCCTCTCCTAAATTTAAACCTCGTTTTATTGGTCCGTATAGGATTTCTGAGGTTCTCAATCCTGTGTCTTTTCGTCTGACCCTCCCAGACTCCTTTTCCATACATAATGTATTCCATAGGTCGTTGTTGCGGAGATACGTGGCACCTATGGTTCCATCTGTTGAGCCTCCTGCCCCGGTTTTGGTGGAGGGGGAATTGGAGTATATTGTGGAGAAGATTTTGGATTCTCGTGTTTCTAGACGGAAACTCCAGTATCTGGTTAAATGGAAGGGTTATGCTCAGGAAGATAATTCCTGGGTTTTTGCCTCTGATGTTCATGCTCCCGATCTTGTTCGTGCCTTTCATGCGGCTCATCCTGGTCGGCCTGGGGGCTCTGGTGAGGGTTCGGTGACCCCTCCTCAAGGGGGGGGTACTGTTGTAAATTCTGTGGCTGAATTCACTCCTGTGGTCACAAGTGGTACTGCAGCTTCTGAGCTTCCTCCCTCAGGTGTTCTGGTGAGCTCGTTAGCTGTCTCGTTACTTAACTCCGCCTGATGCTGCTATCCTGGCTCCTTGTCAATGTTCCAGTGTTGGATCTGAGCTTCTCCTGATTGTTCCTGTGACCTGCTGCTCTGTATAGCTAAGTGCTTTTTTGCTATTTTGTTGCTTTTTTTCTGTCCAGCTTGTCTTTTGTTTTGCTGGAAGCTCTGAGACGCAAAGGGTGTACCGCCGTGCCGTTAGTTCGGCACGGTGGGTCTTTTTTGCCCCCTTTGCGTGGTTTTTGCTTTAGGGTTTTTTGTAGACTGCAAAGTTCGCTTTACTGTCCTCGCTCTGTCTAAGATTATCGGGCCCCACTTTGCTGAATCTATTCCATCCCTACGTTTTGTCTTTTCATCTTACTCACAGTCATTATATGTGGGGGGCTGCCTTTTCCTTTGGGGTATTTCTCTGGGGGCAAGTCAGGCCTATTTTTCTATCTTCAGGCTAGCTAGTTTCTTTGGCTGTGCCGAGTTGCATAGGTAGTTGTTAGGCGCAATCCACAGCCGCTTTTAGTTGTGTCTAGGATAGGTTCAGGTGTGCAGTCTACAGAGTTTCCACGTCTCAGAGCTCGTTCTTTTGTTTTTGGGTATTTGTCAGATCACTGTGTGCGCTCTGATCGCTAGGCACACTGTGTCTCTGGATTGCCTTCATAACACCTTTCATTAGCAAACATAACAGTACAAGGAGCCCAAACTAATGATTCTCAATAGAGGGAAAGAAAAAGTTCTGACATCATTTTTTTTTTTCTGCTCTGTGTTCATTTTTTTTTTTTTCCCCTAGACATTTGGGTGATTCTGGACACAGGTGTGGACATGGATATTCAGGGTCTGTGCTCTTCAATGGATAATCTCGTTATAAATGTACAAAAGATTCAAGATACTATTGATCGGAAATCTATGTTAGAACCAAGAATTCCTATTCCTGATTTGTTTTTTGGAGACAGAACTAAGTTTCTAAGTTTCAAAAATAATTGTAAGCTATTTCTGGCCTTGAAACCTCATTCTTCTGGTAATTCTATTCAACAGGTTTTGATTATTATTTCTTTTTTGCGCGGCGATTCTCAAGACTGGGCATTTTCTCTTGCGCCAGGAGACCCTGCATTGAGTAGTGTCGATGCGTTTTTCCTGGCGCTCGGATTACTGTACGATGAGCCTAATTCAGTGGATCAGGCTGAGAAAAATTTGCTGGCTTTGTGCCAGGGTCAGGATGATATAGAAGTATATTGTCAGAAATTTAGGAAATGGTCAGTACTCACTCAGTGGAATGAATCTGCGCTGGCAGCTTTGTTCAGAAAGGGTCTCTCTGAGGCTCTTAAGGATGTCATGGTGGGATTTCCTATGCCTGCTGGTTTGAATGAGTCTTTGTCTTTGGCCATTCAGATCGGTCGACGCTTGCGCGAGCGTAAATCTGTGCACCATTTGGCGGTATTGCCTGAGGTTAAACCTGAGCCTATGCAGTGCGATAGGACTATGACCAGAGTTGAACGGCAGGAATACAGACGTCTGAATGGGCTGTGTTTCTACTGTGGTGATTCCACTCATGCTATTTCTGATTGTCCTAAGCGCACTAAGCGGTCCGCTAGGTCTGCCGTCATTGGTACTGTACAGTCCAAATTTCTTCTGTCCATTACCTTGATATGCTCTTTGTCGTCGTTTTCTGTCATGGCGTTTGTGGATTCAGGCGCTGCCCTGAATCTGATGGATTTGGATTATGCTAAACGTTGTGGGTTTTTCTTGGAGCCTTTGCGGTGTCCTATTCCATTGAGAGGAATTGATGCTACACCTTTGGCCAAGAATAAACCTCAGTACTGGGCCCAGCTGACTATGTGCATGGCTCCTGCACATCAGGAAGTTATTCGCTTTCTGGTGTTGCATAATCTGCATGATGTGGTCGTGTTGGGGTTGCCATGGCTACAAACCCATAATCCAGTATTGGATTGGAATTCCATGTCGGTATCCAGCTGGGGTTGTCAGGGGGTACATGGTGATGTTCCATTTTTGTCGATTTCGTCATCCACCCCTTCTGAGGTCCCAGAGTTCTTGTCTGATTATCAGGATGTATTTGAAGAGCCCAAGTCCGATGTCCTACCTCCGCATAGGGATTGTGATTGTGCTATCAATTTGATTCCTGATAGTAAATTCCCTAAAGGTCGATTATTTAATTTATCCGTGCCCGAACACGCCGCTATGCGCAGTTATGTGAAGGAATCCCTGGAGAAGGGACATATTCGCCCATCGTCATCACCACTGGGAGCAGGGTTCTTCTTTGTAGCCAAGAAGGATGGTTTGCTGAGACCGTGTATTGATTACCGCCTTCTTAATAAGATCACTGTTAAATTTCAGTATCCCTTGCCATTGTTATCTGACTTGTTTGCTCGGATTAAGGGGGCTAGTTGGTTCACGAAGATAGATCTTCGTGGTGCGTATAATCTGGTGAGAATCAGGCAAGGAGATGAATGGAAAACTGCATTCAATACGCCCGAGGGTCATTTTGAGTATCTAGTGATGCCGTTCGGACTTGCCAATGCTCCATCTGTGTTTCAGTCTTTTATGCATGACATCTTCCGTGAGTATCTGGATAAATTCCTGATTGTTTACTTGGATGACATTTTGATCTTCTCAGATGATTGGGAGTCTCATGTGAAGCAGGTCAGAATGGTTTTTCAGGTCCTGCGTGCTAATTCTTTGTTTGTGAAGGGATCAAAGTGTCTCTTCGGTGTGCAGAAAGTTTCATTTTTGGGGTTCATCTTTTCCCCTTCTACTATCGAGATGGATCCAGTTAAGGTCCAAGCCATCCAGGATTGGATTCAGCCGACATCTCTGAAAAGTCTGCAAAAGTTCCTGGGCTTTGCTAATTTTTATCGTCGCTTCATCTGTAATTTTTCTAGCATTGCCAAACCATTGACCGATTTGACCAAGAAGGGTGCTGATTTGGTTAATTGGTCTTCTGCTGCTGTGGAAGCTTTTCAGGAGTTGAAGCGTCGTTTTTGTTCTGCCCCTGTGTTGTGTCAGCCAGATGTTTCTCTTCCGTTCCAGGTCGAGGTTGATGCTTCTGAGATTGGAGCAGGGGCAGTTTTGTCACAGAGAGGTTCTGATTGCTCAGTGATGAAACCATGTGCTTTCTTTTCCAGGAAGTTTTCGCCCGCTGAGCGTAATTATGATGTGGGCAACCGAGAGTTGCTGGCCATGAAGTGGGCATTCGAGGAGTGGCGTCATTGGCTTGAAGGAGCTAAGCATCGCGTGGTGGTATTGACTGATCATAAGAACTTGACTTATCTCGAGTCTGCCAAGCGCTTGAATCCTAGACAGGCCCGTTGGTCGTTATTTTTTGCCCGCTTCGACTTTGTGATTTCGTACCTTCCGGGCTCTAAAAATGTGAAGGCGGATGCTCTGTCTAGGAGTTTTGTGCCCGACTCTCCGGGTTTATCTGAGCCAGCGGGTATCCTCAAGGAAGGAGTCATTGTGTCTGCCATCTCCCCTGATTTGCGGCGGGTGCTGCAAAAATTTCAGGCGAATAAACCTGATCGTTGTCCAGCGGAGAAACTGTTCGTCCCTGATAGGTGGACTAATAAACTTATCTCTGAACTTCATTGTTCGGTGTTGGCTGGTCATCCTGGAATCTTTGGTACCAGAGAGTTAGTGGCTAGATCCTTCTGGTGGCCATCTCTGTCACGGGATGTACGTACTTTTGTGCAGTCCTGTGGGATTTGTGCTAGGGCTAAGCCTTGCTGTTCTCGTGCCAGTGGGTTGCTTTTGCCCTTGCCGGTCCCAAAGAGGCCTTGGACACATATTTCGATGGATTTCATTTCTGACCTTCCCGTTTCTCAAAAGATGTCAGTCATTTGGGTGGTCTGTGATCGCTTTTCTAAAATGGTCCATCTGGTGCCCTTGGCTAAATTGCCTTCCTCCTCTGATTTGGTACCTTTGTTCTTTCAGCATGTGGTTCGGTTGCATGGCATTCCTGAGAATATTGTTTCTGACAGAGGTTCCCAGTTTGTTTCTAGGTTTTGGCGAGCCTTTTGTGGTAGGATGGGCATTGACCTATCCTTTTCCTCGGCTTTCCATCCTCAGACTAATGGCCAGACCGAACGAACCAATCAGACCTTGGAAACATATCTGAGATGTTTTGTTTCTGCAGACCAGGATGATTGGGTGTCCTTTTTGCCGTTGGCTGAGTTCGCCCTTAATAATCGGGCCAGCTCGGCTACCTTGGTTTCTCCATTTTTTTGCAATTCTGGGTTCCATCCTCGTTTCTCTTCAGGACAGGTTGAGTCTTCGGACTGTCCTGGTGTGGATTCTGTGGTGGACAGGTTGCAGCAGATCTGGACTCAGGTAGTGGACAATTTGACCTTGTCCCAGGAGAAGGCTCAACTTTTCGCTAATCGCAGACGCCGTGTGGGTCCCCGACTTCGTGTTGGGGATCTGGTTTGGTTATCTTCTCGTCATATTCCTATGAAGGTTTCCTCTCCTAAATTTAAACCTCGTTTTATTGGTCCGTATAGGATTTCTGAGGTTCTCAATCCTGTGTCTTTTCGTCTGACCCTCCCAGACTCCTTTTCCATACATAATGTATTCCATAGGTCGTTGTTGCGGAGATACGTGGCACCTATGGTTCCATCTGTTGAGCCTCCTGCCCCGGTTTTGGTGGAGGGGGAATTGGAGTATATTGTAGAGAAGATTTTGGATTCTCGTGTTTCTAGACGGAAACTCCAGTATCTGGTTAAATGGAAGGGTTATGCTCAGGAAGATAATTCCTGGGTTTTTGCCTCTGATGTTCATGCTCCCGATCTTGTTCGTGCCTTTCATGCGGCTCATCCTGGTTGGCCTGGGGGCTCTGGTGAGGGTTCGGTGACCCCTCCTCAAGGGGGGGGTACTGTTGTGAATTCTGTGGCTGAATTCACTCCTGTGGTCACAAGTGGTACTGCAGCTTCTGAGCTTCCTCCCTCAGGTGTTCTGGTGAGCTCGTTAGCTGCTTCGTTACTTAACTCCACCTGATGCTGCTATCCTGGCTCCTTGTCAATGTTCCAGTGTTGGATCTGAGCTTCTCCTGATTGTTCCTGTGACCTGCTGCTCTGTATAGCTAAGTGCTTTTTTGCTATTTTGTTGCTTTTTTTCTGTCCAGCTTGTCTTTTGTTTTGCTGGAAGCTCTGAGAAGCAAAGGGTGTACCGCCGTGCCGTTAGTTCGGCACGGTGGGTCATTTTTGCCCCCTTTGCGTGGTTTTTGCTTTAGGGTTTTTTGTAGACTGCAAAGTTCGCTTTACTGTCCTCGCTCTGTCTAGAATATCGGGCCCCACTTTCCTGAATCTATTTCATCCCTACGTTTTGTCTTTTCATCTTACTCACAGTCATTATATGTGGGGGGCTGCCTTTTCCTTTGGGGTATTTCTCTGGGGCAAGTCAGGCCTATTTTTCTATCTTCAGGCTAGCTAGTTTCTTAGGCTGTGCCGAGTTGCATAGGTAGTTGTTAGGTGCAATCCACAGCCGCTTTTAGTTGTGTTTAGGATAGGATCAGGTGTGCAGAGCTCGTTCTTTTGTTTTTGGGTATTTGTCAGATCACTGTGTGCGCTCTGATTGCTAGGCACACTGTGTCTCTGGATTGCCTTCATAACACCTTTCATTAGCAAACATAACAGAGAATTTAAAAACCAAAATAACAAAATAAAACAGACACTAGGCTTTCTGTGGCCCACGATTTGAGAGAGATGGCACACACGACTGGCACTCAAGCACAAATGCCAATATTAATCTCCCACTATTTTTTTTTTTTCAGGGAGAATTTAAAAACCAAAATAAAAAAAAGACACTAGGCTTTCTGTGCCCTACAATTTGAGAGAGATGGCACACACGACTGGCACTCAAGCGCAAATGCCAATATTAATCTCCCACTATTTATTTTTTTTCAGGGCGAATTTAAAAACCAAAATAAAAAAAAAGACACTAGGCTTTCTGTGCCCCTAAATTTGAGAGAGATGGCACACACGACTGGCACTCAAGCACAAATGCCAATAGTAATCTCCCACTATTTATTTTTTTTTCAGGGAGAATTTAAAAAACAAAACACAAAAAAACAGACACTAGGCTTTCTGTGCCCCACAATTTGAGAGAGATGGCACACACGACTGGCACTGAAGCACAAATGCCAATATTAATCTCCCACTATTTTTTTTTTATTTCTGGGAGAATTGGCAAGAAATCAGGCCCACTGTTAGACTGTATGTTTTCTGTGCCAGAAAATGAGACACAGATGCCACACACAGGACTGCCACTGATGCAGATTTGCCAATTTTAATCTGCACCCTTTTTTTTTATTCAGGGAGACTAGTGAATAAATCTGGGCCCCTGTATTAGAGTATATTTTCTGTGGCAGAAAGTGGCTTGAACAGATGTAACAAAAAAAAAAAAAAAAGGGACTGTCCTACAATTACTATCTCCCTGCAGTTATCTCAGCAATGTATGGCAGGCAGCAATAACAAGGAGTGGACTGCTGCACAAATTAAATAAAAAGTGTGGACAAACAAACGATAGCTGTGCAGAAAGGAAGGAACAACATTTGTGCTTTGAAAAAAGCAGTTGGTTTGCACAGCGGTGTACAAACAGCAATGCAGCTATCAGGGAGCCTTCTAGGCAGCCCAATGAGCTACAGCGCTGAGGAAAAAAAATGTAGCCTCCACTGTCCCTGCAAACAAAAGGTGGTGTTGGACAGTGGAAATCGCTACAGCACAAGCGGTTTGGGGGTTAATGGACCCTGCCTAACGCTATCCCTGCTTCTGACGAAGCGGCAGCAACCTCTCCCTATGCTCGGATCAGCAACAGTAAGATGGTGGTCGGCGGGAACGCCCCTTTATAGCCCCTGTGACGCCGCAGACAGCAAGCCAATCACTGCAATGCCCTTCTCTAAGATGGTTGGGACTGAGACCTATGTCATCATGCTGCCCACACTCTGCGTCCACCTTCATTGGCTGAGAAATGGCGCTTTTCGCGTCATTGAAACGCGACTTTGGCGCGAAAGTCGCGTACCGCATGGCCGACCCCACACAGGGATCGGGTCGGGTTTCATGAAACCCGACTGTGCCAAAAGTCGGCGACTTATGAAAATGACCGACCTGGTTCGCTCAACCCTAATCAGCACAATTTTGGAACCAAATTTTTTTTGTGTTAGGGAGTTATAAGGGTTAAAAGTTGGCCAGTGATTTCTCATTTTTACAAGACCATATTTTTTAGGGACCACATCACATTTGAAGTCACTTTGAGGGGCCTATATGATAGAAAATACCCAAGTGTGACACCATTCTAAAAACTGCACCCCTCAAAGTGGTCAAAACCACATTCAAGAAGTTTATTAACCCTTCTGGTGCTTCACAGCAATTTTTGGAATATTTAAAAAAATGAACATTTAACTTTTTTTTCACAAAAACATTACTTCAGATCCAATTTTTTTATTTTTTTTCCCAAGGGTAACAGGAGAAATTGGACCCCAAACGTTGTGCAATTTGTCCTGAGTATTCAGATACCCCATATGTGGGGGTAAACCACTGTTTGGGCGCACGGCAGAGCTCGGAAGGGAAGAAGCGCCGTTTGACTTTTTCAACGCAAAATTGGCTGGAATTGAGATCGGACACCATGTCACGTTTGGAGAGCCCCTGATGTGCATAAACAGTGGAATCCCCCCTAAAGTGACCCCATTTTAAAAACTAGACCCCCCAAGGAACTGATCTAGATGTGTGGTGAGCACTTTGAACAGCCAAATCCTTCACAGAAGTTTATAAGGTAGAGCTGTAAAATTTAAAAAAAAATCATATTTGTTCGACAAAAATGATCCTTTCACCCCCAATTTTAATTTTCCCAAGGGTAACCCCGTCAGTTATTGTGCAATTTGTCCTGAGTACGCTTATGCCCCATATGTGGGGGTAAACCACTGTTTGGGCTCATGGCAGATCTCAGAAGGGACGGAGCGCTGTTTGACTTTTTCAACGCAAAATTGGCTGGAATTGAGATCGAACGCCATGTCATGTTTGCAGAGCCCCTGATGAGCCTAAACAGTGGAAACCCCGCACAAGTGACACTATTTTGTAAACTAGACCCTCTAAGGAACTTATCTAGATGTGTGGTGAGAACTTTGAACCCCCAGGTGTTTCACTAAAGTTTGTAACGCCCGGGCGTGAAAATAAAAAAAAATCATATTTTTTCCACAAACATGATCTTTTAGTCCCCATTTTTTATTTTTTCCAAGGGTAAGAGGAGAAATTAGTCCCCAAGAGTTGTTGTAAAGTTTGTCCTGAGTACGCTGATACCCCATATGTGGGAGAAAACTACTGTATGGGCACACGTCGGGACTCAGAAGGAAAGCAGTGACGTTTTGGAATGCAGACTTTGATAGAATGGTCTGCAGGCGTCATGTCGCGTTTGGAGAGCCCCTGATGTGCCTAAACAATGAAAACCTCCCACAAGTGACCCCATTTTGGAAACTAGACCCCTAAGGAACTTATCTAGATGTATGGTGAGCACTTTTAACCCCCAAGTGCTTCACAGGAGTTTACAATCTAGAGCCGTAAAAATAAAAAATCATATTTTTTCCATTAAAAATGGTATTTTTGCCCCCAATTTTTTATTTTCCCAAGGGTAACAGGGGAAATTAGACCCCAAAAGTTATTGTGCAATATGTCCTGAGAATGCTGATACCCCGATGTGGGGGTAAACCACTGTTTGGGTGCAGAGCAACGCTCAGAAGGGAAGTAGCGCCAGATTTTAATGTTATGGTTTGCAGGTGCCATGACTGTTGTGAATTCTGCTTTTGGGCTCCCTCCGGTGGTTGTAGGTGGTAATGCAGTTGTCCCTAGGCTGCGGTCTTGGACAGGTGTATCTGCTGATTGCAATTCTGACTGGGGTATTTAGGTTTGCAGGACTCATTAGTCCTTTCCAGTTGTCAATGTTTCTTGGGAAGTGTTGGATCTCTGTCTGGCTTCTCCTGCTTAGCTTCCAATTCAGCAAAAATAAGTGTCTGTTTCTTTTTCTGTGGCACACATGCTGTGTGCTTATATTCTGTGCTATTCATTTGTTTTCTCTTGTCCAGCTTAGACTGTGTCAGTGTTTTCTCAGTCTTGTTGGATTCTCTGGAGTTGCAGATATACGCTCCACATCTTTAGTTAGGGTGGTTTCACACTTGCGTTTTTGTCTGCAGCGTTTTTTGCACAAAAAAATGCATGCGTTTTTTTCCCTATATTTAACATTGAAAACGCATGCGTTTTTTTTTGGTACGCGTTTGGTCGCGTTTTCAATCGCATGCGTTTTTTTACTGCATGCGTTCATTTTCAAAAATGCAACTTGTAGTATTTTTGAGGGGCGTTTTTCGGACAAATAAAATGCATGCGTTTTCATGCGTTTTTTTGGGGCCAAAAATACATTGGAGTCAATGGAAACGCATGCGTTTTTGTGTGCATGCGTTTGTTTGCGTTAAAAACGCATGCGTTTTTATATTAAAAAAACAGAAAACACACTGATATGCCACCCCCCACCATAAAGGTGATAAAGGGATCCTAACCCTAACCCTAAAGGGATCCTAACCCTAAAGGGATCCTAACCCTAACCCTAACGGGATCATAACCTTAACCCTACAGGGATCGTAACCCTAACCCTAAAGGGATCCTAACCCTAACCCTACCCCTAACAATACCCCTAACCCTAAAGGGATCCTAACCCTACCCCTAACCCTAAAGGGATCCTAACCCTACCCCTAACCCTAAAGAGATCCTAACCCTAACCCTAAAGAGATTAGGGTTAGGGGTAGGGGTAGGATCCCTTTATGGTTAGGGGTAGGGTTAGGGGTAGGATCCCTTTAGGGTTAGGATCCCTTTAGGGTTAGGGGTACGGGTAGGGTTAGGATCCCTACCCCTACCCCTAACATTAACCCTAGCTATTTATGTTTATAGTGTTTTTTTTTACTTTATTTAGATGATTGTCAGCTGTCACACATTTCTCAGCATGCGTTTAAAAAACGCAAACGCATGGAAAAACGCATGTAAACGCATCAAAACGCCGCGTTTTTTACACCACATGCAAAAACGCATGCGTCTAAAAAAACGCAGCGTTTGCATGCGTTTACATGCGTTTTTTCACCATGCGTTTTTTTTTCAAACGCATGCGTTTTAAAACGCAAGTTTGAAACCAGCCTTAGATGGTGGAGTTTTTGTATTTTCTGCTGTGGATATTTTTGGAAGGATTTTAATACTGACCGCTTGGTATCCTGTCCTATCCTTTCCTATTTTAGCTAGTGTGGCCTCTTTTGCTAAATCCTGTTTCCTGCCTGCGTGTGTCTTTTCCTCTACTACTCACAGTCATTATTTGTGGGGGGCAGCCTATCCTATGGGGTTCTGCTCTGAGGCAAGGTAGAATTCCTATTTCCATCTATAGGGGTATTTAGTCCTCCGGCTGTGTCGAGGTGTCTAGGATTTGTTAGGCACACCCCACGGCTACTTCTAGTTGCGGTGTTAAGATCAGGGTTTGCGGTCAGTATAGTTACCACCTACTCCAGTGAAAGTTTTCATGCTGCTCCAAGGTCACCAGATCATAACACATGACCCACTGGGAAAGCCCCTGAGATGCCAAAACAGCAGAACCCCCCATAAGTGACCCCATTTTACGAATTACACCTCTCATTGAATTCATCTAGCGGTGCAGTGATTATATTGACACCATGAGTGTGTCACAGAATTTTATACCATTGGGCAACCATGCAGAGAAACTCGGGAGGAACGGAGCGCTATTTGCCTATTCAAGTGAATGGTTCTGTGCACAGACCATATGTCTGTCCGTGGGCAAAACACGCTGACATGTCCATTTTTTAATGTCAGTACGGGCCACAAAGCATCCAGCACACGTGCATACACATAACACACATGAATGTCATCCATGTGACATGCATCGACGCCAGGGAAGAAGCGTTAGAGTAAGTGCTGTTCCCCGGTGCCGGGTGCTGAACATGGCTCTCATCATTCTCCCCTGCTCTGCCGGTGATTGACACAAGCAGGAGAGAATAGAGAATGATGAGAGTCATGTTCAGCACCCGGCGCCGGGGAACAGCGCTTACTGTAACGCTTCTTACCTGGTGCCCGTCCTTGTGGTACTGATGCGGCACACGTGTGCCGCAAGTGTTACACAAACAGACACTGACATCTCTGGTACCGGAAATATCAGGACGTGTGAAAGAGGCGTTATAGCGGGTTTTTATGTTTGGCAGCTGTCACACACTAAAATACGCTTTTTATTGCAAAAAATAATTTGTGCATCACCGTATTTTGAGAGCTATAATTTTTCCATACTTTGGCCCACAGAGTCATGTCAGGTCTTGTTTTTTTGCGGGACGAGTTGATGTTTTTATTAGTACCATTTTCGGGGACATGACATTTTTTGATCGCTTTTTATTCCTATTTTTGGGAGGCAGAATGAACAGAAACTAGCAATTCATGAATTTCTTTTGGGGGGGCGTTTATACATTCCGCGTGGGGTAAAATTGATGCAGCAGTTTTATTATTTGGGTCAGTACGATCAGAGCGATATCTCATTAATATAATTTTTTATGTATTGGTGCTTTTATACAATAAAAACTATTTTATAGAAAAAATAATTATTTTTGCACCGCTTTATTCTGAGAGATATAACTTTTTACTTTTTTTTGCTGATGACGCTGTATGACGGTTCGTTTTTTTGTGGGACAAGATGGCGTTTTCAGCGGTACCATGTTTATTTATATTCGTCTTTTTAACCCCTTAAGCCCCGAGGGTGGTTTGCACGTTAATGACCGGGCCAATTTTTACAATTCTGACCACTGTCCCCTTATGAGGTTATAACTCTGGAACGCTTTAACGGTTCCCGGTGATTCTGACATTGTTTTCTCATGACATATTGTACTTCATGGTAGTGGTAAAATTTATTTGATATAACTTGCGTTTATTTGTGAAAAAAACGGAAATTTGGCAAAAATTTAGAAACTTTCGCAATTTTCCAACTTTAAATTTTTATGCCCTTAAATCACAGAGATATGTCACGCAAAATACTTAATAAGTAACATTTCCCACATGTCTACTTTACATCAGCACAATTTTGGAACCAAAATTTTTTTTTGTTAGGGAGTTATAAGGGTTAAAAGTTGACCAGCAATTTCTCATTTTTACAACACCATTTTTTTTTAGGGACCACATCTCATTTGAAGTCATTTTGAGGGGTTTATATGATAGAAAATAGCCAAGTGTGACACCATTCTAAAAACTGCACCCCTCAAGGTGCTCAAAACCACATTCAAGAAGTTTATTAACCCTTCAGGGGTTTCACAGGAATTTTTGGAATGTTTAAATAAAAATGAATATTTAACTTTTTTTCACACAAAATTTATTTCAGCTCCAATTTGTTTCATTTTACCAAGGGTAACAGGATAAAATGGATGCCAAACGTTGTTGTACAATCTGACCTGAGTATGCTGATACCCCATATGTGGGGGTAAACCACTGTTTGGGCGCATGGCACAGCTCGGAAGGAAAGGAGCGCCATTTGACTTTTCAATGCAAAATTGACAGGAATTGAGATGGGACGCCATGTTGCGTTTGGAGAGCCCCTCATGTGCCTAAACATTGAAACCCCCAACAAGTGACACCATTTTGGAAAGTAGACACCCTAAGGAACTTATCTAGATGTGTGGTGACCACTTTGACCCACCAATTGCTTCACAGAAGTTTATAATGCAGAGCCGTAAAAATAAAAAATCATATTTTTTCACAAAAATGATCTTTTCGCCCCCAATTTTTTATTTTCCCAAGAGTAAGAAAAGAAATTGGACCTCAAAAATTGTTGTCAATTTGTCCTGAGTACGCTGATACCCCATATATGGGTGTAAACCATTGTTTGGGCGTATGGCAGAGCTCGGAAGGGAAGGAGCGCCATTTTACTTTTCAATGCAAAATTGACTGGAATTGAGATGGGATGCCATGTTGCGTTTGGAGAGCCCCTCATGTGCCTAAACATTGAAATTCCCACAAGTGACACCATTTTGGAAAGTAGACCCCTTAAGGAACTTATCTAGATGTGTGGTGAGCACTTTGACCCAACAAGTGCTTCACAGAAGTTTATAATGCAGAGCCATAAAAATAAAAAATCATATTTTTTCACAAAAATGATCTTTTCACCCCCAATTTTTTGTTTTCCCAAGGGTAAGAGAAGAAATTAGACGACAAAAGTTGTTGTGCAATTTGTCCTGAGTGCGACGATACCCCATATGTAGGGGTAAACCACTGTTTGGGCGCATGGCAGAGCTTGGAAGGAAAGGAGCGCCATTTGACTTTTCAATGCAAAATTGACTGGAATTGAGATGGGACGCCATGTTGCGTTTGGAGAGCCCCTGATGTGCCTAAACATTGGAACCCCTCACAAGTGACACCATTTTGGAAAGTAGACCCCTTAAAGAACTTATCTAGATGTGTGGTGAGCACTTTGACCCAACAAGTTCTTCACAGAAGTTTATAATGCAGAGCCGTAAAAATAAAAAATCATATTTTTTCACAAAAATGATCTTTTTGCCCCCAATTTTTTATTTTCCCAAGGGTAAGAGAAGAAATTAGACCACAAAAGTTGTTGTGCAATTTGTCCTGAGTGCGACGATACCCCATATGTGGGGGTAAACCACTTTTTGGGCGCATAGCAGAGCTCGGAAGGGAAGGAGTGCCATTTGACTTTTCAATGCAAAATTGACTGGAATTAAGATGGGACGCCATGTTGGTTTGGAGAGCCCCTGATGTGCCTAAACATTAAAACCCCCCACAAGTGACACCATTTTGGAAACTAGACCCCCTAAGGAACTTATCTAGATGTGTTTTGAGAGCTTTGAACCCCCAAGTGTTTCACTACAGTTTATAACGCAGAGCCGTGAAAATATATATTTTTTTTTTCGCAAAAATTATTTTTTAGCCCCCAGTTTTGTATTTTCACAAGGGTAACAGAATAAATTGGACCCCAAAAGTTGTTGTCCAATTTGTCCTGAGTACGCTGATACCCAATATGTGGGGGGGAACCACTGTTTGGGCGCATGGCAGAGCTCGGAAGGGAAGGAGCGCCATTTGGAATGCAGATTTAGATGGATTGGTCTGCAGGCGTCACGTTGCATTTGCAGAGCCCCTGATGTACCCAAACAGTACAAACCCCCCACAAGTGACCTCATATTGGAAACTAGACCTCCCAAGGAACTTATCTAGATGTGTTGTGAAAACTTTGAACCCCCAAGTGTTTCACTACAGTTTACAACGCAGAGCCGTGAAAATAAAAAATCCTTTTTTTTCCCACAAAAATGATTTTTAGCCCCCCAAATTATTATTTTCCCAAGGATAACAAGAGAACTTGGACCCAAAAAGTTGTTGTCCAATTTGTCTCGAGTACGCTGATACCCCATATGTTGGGGTAAACCCCTGTTTGGGCGCACGGGAGAGCTCGGAAGTGAAGGAGCACTGTTTTACTTTTTCAATGCAGAATTGGCTGGAATTGAGATCGGACGCCATGTCGCGTTTGGAGAGCCCCTGATGTGCCTAAACAGTGGAAACCCCCCAATTATAACTGAAACCCTAATCCAAACGCACCCCTAACCCTAATCCCAACTGTAACCCTAACCACACACCTAAGCCTGACACACCCCTAATTCTAATCCCAACCCTAATCCCAACCGTAAATGTAATCCAAACCCTAACCCTAGCCCTAACCCTAGCCCTAGCCCTAACCCTAATCCTAGCCCTAACCCTAGCCTTAACCCTAATGGGAAAATGGAAATAAATATTTTTTTTTTTAATTTTATTATTTTTCCCTAAGGCTAGGTTCACATTGCGTTAGGGAAATCCGTTTAGCGCTAGCGGATTGCGCTAACGCAATGTCTTTTTAGGTGTCGCGTTTAGTGGTCGCGTTAACGTCCCCGCTCTGGAAGATCGGGGATCGGACCTCGGGCGCGCCGCTGACGCTGCAAGCAGCGTCCGAGGCGCGCCACAAAAGAACGGCACCTTGCTAGCGCGAGCCGAAATGGCACGCTCTAGCGATGCGCTACACCGAAAATCATGGGTGTGCTAACGGACCCGTTGCACGGCGTTAATTGTGACATTTTCGCCGTGCAACGCTGTCCGTTAGCGTTAACCCATTAACGCAATGTGAACCTAGCCTAACTAAGGGGGTGATGAAGGGGGGTTTGATTTACTTTTATAGTGTTTTTTATATCGGATTTTTATGATTGGCAGCCGTCTTGTTTTTTGCGGGACGAGTTGACGTTTTTATTGGTAACATTTTCGGACACGTGACAGTTTTTGATCGCTTTTTATTCCGATTTTTTGTGAGGCAGAATGACCAAAAACCAGCTATTCATGAATTTCTTTTGGGGGAGGCGTTTATACCGTTCCGTGTTTGGTAAAATTGATGAAGCAGTTTTATTCTTCGGGTCAGTACGATTACAGCGATACCTCATTTATATCATTTTTTTATGTTTTGGTGCTTTTATACGATAAAAGCTATTTTATAGAAAAAATAATTATTTTGGCATCGCTTTATTCTGAGGACTCTAACTATTTTATTTTTTTGGTTATGATGCTATATGGCGGCTCGTTTTTTGCCGGACAAGATGACGTTTTCAGAGGTACCATTTATATCCGTCTTTTTGATCGCGTGTTATTCCACTTTTTGTTCAGTGTTATGATAATAAAGCGTTGTTTTTTGGCTCGTTTTTTTTTTTTTTTCTTACGGTGTTCACTGAAGGGGTTAACTAGTGGGCCAGTTTTATAGGTTGGGTCGTTACGGACGCGGCGATACTAAAATTATTGTTTTGTTTTTTTTTTAGATAAAGAAATGTATTTATGGGAATATTTTTTTTTTTTCTTCTTTATTTAGGATTTTTTTTTTTTTTTTTTTACACGTGTGGAAATTTTTTTTTTTTACTTTCTCACTTTGTCCCAGGGGGGACATCACAGATCACCGATCTGACAGTGTGCACAGCACTCTGTCAGATCGGTGATCTGACATACAGCC
Source organism: Ranitomeya imitator (assembly GCF_032444005.1). Taxonomy (NCBI): domain Eukaryota; kingdom Metazoa; phylum Chordata; class Amphibia; order Anura; family Dendrobatidae; genus Ranitomeya; species Ranitomeya imitator. The sequence goes on from NW_027194904.1 coordinate 37,048, forward strand.
GGGCAGGATTAGAGCTGCAGCTGCAGCCTGATCCTGACCCGGAAGTGCTCCCTGCAGGACCCGGATGCAGCCCCATTTTGGATCCGGGGCCTGCAGGGAGAAGACGCTCGGTACACGGTGAGTACATCACCGTGTACCGATCGTCTCAGGGAAGCCCGCAGGGAGCCCCCTCCCTGCGCGATGCTTCCCTGCACCGCCGGCACACCGCGATCATCTTTGATCGCGGTGTGCCGGGGGTTAATGTGCCGGGAGCGGTCCGTGACCGCTCCTGGCACATAGTGCCGGATGTCAGCTGCGATAGGCAGCTGACACCCGGCCGCGATCGCCCGCGCTCCCCCCGTGAGCGCGGCCGATCGCATATGACGTACTATCCCGTCACTGGGAATTAAGTCCCAGGTCACCTTGACGGGATAGTACGTCATATGGGATTAAGGGGTTAATTGCGTGTTATTCCACTTTTTGTTCGGCAGTATGATGATAAAGCATTTTTTTTGCCTTGTTTTTTTTTTTTTTTATGGTTTTCACTAAAGGGGTTAACTACTGGGACAGTTTTACAGGTCGAGTCGTTATGGATGCGGCAGTACTAAATATGTGTACTTTTATTATTTAGATTTTTTTTCACTCAAATATTTTTTTATTGATGGAATGAATATTGATTTTTTATTATAGTTTTTTAGTATTTTTTTTAATATATTTTAATCTTTTTTATTTCATTCTTACTTTTACACTTTGTCCCACTATGGGACAATCATTTTTTGCAGGCTGATCACTTGTATAGAAAACAGATGAAGCAGTATCTGCATGCCACAGAAGCTGTCAGCGCTGCATGTAATTTACACTGACCTGAGAGACTTCCTGACTTGCACTGGGCATGACAGGAAGTCTCTCAGCTCTGGAGACTCGGATGTTGTCATGACGATATCGGGTCTCTATGGCAGCGATCAGGACCCTGTGTCACGCCACGTGGTCTCCGATCCGATCGCAGCATTCCGGGGGTTAAAGTGCTGGACCACTCCTGGCACTTAGTGCTGGGTGTCATCGGTGACAATCACTTGACACCCGGCCGCGATTGATGGCACACCCCCAGTGTGCGCGGCCGATCGGTAATAACGTACTATTCTGTCCATGGGAATTAATGCCCAAGTCACATGGATGGAATAATAAGTCTGATGGCAGAGAGGGGTTAATGAATGACGAGATGCTGCTTTTTTCTGTATGGAGTGAATCAAGTGAATTATGCCAAGTACTGCCCATACAGTGGGGTTGGGAGTCCAGATCAGCACAGGGGCCCACCGGGGGACTCCCCTGCTACCCTATGGGCCAGTCCGAGCCTGATTGTAGATTTTTTCTAATCCCTGTCTACCAGTCAGTCTGATTAGTGTAATTCTATACACTTCGACCTCACATCTTCCTGGTTGGGGTAGGGAACAGATAACAATTGAAATAGGAGTATAGCAAGGTACCTGACTTCTCCACCTTCCAGGGGACAGTGATAGCCTACGGTGCCCTCTAGTCCGAGGGATCAGGTAGGTGCCCACAGTCCCCAGTCACTACATGACACCGCCACTCTTCATACTCTGTCTGCAGCATCAATACCCACACTCTTCATACTGTCTAACGCACCAATCCACCTGCTCCTCATATTGTCTACAGCACCATTCCCCCTACTCCTCATTCTGTGTTCACAGCACCAATCCCCTCTCCTCAAACTGTGTCCACACCACCAATCCCCCGATTGTGACCCCATTTTGGAAACTAGACCCCCCAAGGAACTTATCTAGATGTGTGGTGAGAACTTTGAATGCCCAAGTGCTTCACAGAAGTTTAGAATCCAGAGTCGTGAAAATAAAAAAATATTTTTTTTTCCACAAAAAAGATTTTGTAGCCCCCAAGTTGTTGTCCAATTTATCCCGAGTACGCTGATGCCCCATATGTGGGGGTAACCCACTGTTTGGGCGCACGGCAGAGCTCAGAAGGGAGGGAGCACTATTTGACTTTTTGAGCGCAAAATTGGCTGTCGTGTTTGGAGACCCCCTGATGTACCTAAACAGTGGAAACCCCCCAATTCTAGCTCCAACCCTAACCCCAACACACCCCTAACCCTAATCCCAACCCGATCCATAATCCTAATCACTAACCCTAACGATAATCACAACCCTTACCCCAAAACAACCCTAATGTCAACCCTAACCATAACCCTAATCAAAACCCTAAATCCAACACACCCCTAATCCTAATCTCAACCCTAACCTCAAACCTAACCCTAATCCCAATACACCCCTAATCACAACCCTAACCTTAACCCTAATCCCAAACCTAACCCTAATCCCAAGCGTAACCCTAATGCCAACCATAACCCTAATACCAACCCTAATCCAAACCCTAACCCTAATCCCAACTCTAACCCTAACTTTAGCCCCAACCCTAGCCCTAACTTTAGCCCCAACCCTAACCCTAGCCCTAAGGCTACTTTCACACTTGCGTCGTTTGGCATCCGTCGCAATCCGTCGTTTTGGACAAAAAACGGACCCTGCAAATGTGCCCGCAGGATGCGTTTTTTGCCCATAGACTTGTATTGCCGACGGATCGTGATGGATGGCCACACGTCGCGTCCGTCGTGCACTGGATCAGTTGTGTTTTGGTGGACCGTCGGCACAAAAAACGTTCAATGTAACGTTTTTTTGTACGTCGCGTCCGCCATTTCTGACCGCGCATGCGTGGCCGTAACTCCGCCCCCTCCACCCCAGGACATAGATTGGGCAGCGGATGCGTTGAAAAATTACATCCGCTGCCCACGTTGTGCACAATTTTCCCAACGTGCGTCGGTATGTCGGGCCGACGCATTGCGACGGCCCCGTACCGACGTAAGTGTGAAAGAAGCCTAACCCTAAATTTTGCCCCAACCCTAACCCTAAATTTAGCCCCAACCCTAACCCTAAATTTAGCCCTTAACCCTAGCCCTAACCCTAGCCCTAACCCTAGCCCTAACCCTAATTTTAGCCCCAACTGCTCTTCTCCTGCCAGCCGGCAGATGGCGACACTGCGCATGCGCCCACCATTTTCTTTTGCCATGAAGACGCCGGCGGCCAGGAGGAGCAGCAGGAGGACCCAGGGACACCGGTAAGTATGGCAGGGTCCCTGAATCCCCCTATTTCTCTGTCCTCTGATGTGCGATCACATCAGAGGACAGAGAATTACACTTTGCTTTTTTTTTTTTTGCGGTCGCCGGTAAACAGTTAATTACCGGCGATCGCAAAATCGTCCCGATCATGTTCTTTGGGGTCTTGGCTACCCCCGGCAGCCGAGACCCCAAAGATTCTCCCGGTGCCGGCCGACGGGCGCACTGCGCATGCGACCGCCATTTTTTTGCCGGAAAAAGATGGCGGTGCCCATCGGGAGCCACGAGGAGCACCGGGGGAGACAGGTAAGTATTGGGGGGCTACCTGGGACCCCATTTCTCTGTCCTTTGATGTGCGATCACATCGGAGGACAGAGAAATTAAAAAGAAATCGCGTTTTTGGTTTTTTTTGCGATCGCCGGTAAAAGGTTAATTACCGGCGATCGCAAATGCGGGTTCGGTAAAAAAAACCCCGAATCATGTTCTCTGGGGTCTCGGCTACCCCCGGCAGCCGAGACCCCGGAGAAAATCCGACTCTGGGGGGCGCTATTTACTTTTTCCACAGCGCCGTTAATTAACGGCGCTGTGGTTTAAGTACCCTTAGCGGCCGCCGTTAAAAGGCGTATCGGCGGTCGTTAAGGGGTTAAACTGTCCTTTGTGGGTAAGGCCCACCTGATTAAAATGATCTCTTTCCATAAAATACTTTTTCCCTTACAGACTCTGCCGGTTCTATTATCTAAAGCCAATGATAGGTTTTTAAGAAAAGTCTTTCTTCAATTTATTTGGGGCTCAAATTGGGGCTCTAGAATTATTATTTTTAAGCTGCAACAAACTAAATCCTTAGGTGGCCATAATGTCCCTAATATCCGTCTATACAGTATAGCATCTGTCTTCTGCCACTCCCTGGACTGGATCTACGCCTTCACCCGCTTCACTAATACTCCAATAGATGAGGCGATGTGTAGGCCTTATAGTCTCTGTCACGATTCACACCATGACCGTCACCCCCACGTCACAGATCGGGGTGACTTTAGGCCAACAGACGGCTATCACATGTGCAGGGGGCTTATCTTAGTTATCCCTCCACTCCACAATGTGATGAAAAAAAAACACACAAGGCTATTGACCTCTTAGGTTACAGCAGGGGCTTATTCTAGGTATCCCACTGCTCTTCAATGTACCACGAACTGCAGGGATTTATGTATATCCCGCTTACAGTTCCACTTGCAACTTGCAGCTCTCTGGCGCCCCCCTTACTCTCAGATTAGATTAGGTACTGCACCTAGGGTAATTAGTCGCCAGAAAGGCTGCCTGCTATGTACTGGCTATTGGGCACGCTGCAGCGACGCGATTAACTACTGATATTATAAATTTTCCTCACACCTCCCCCTTTTGGTCTGCGCACTGTATGCCTCCATGCGCACCTCAGTAGGTTCACCCTGGCGGGACAGTCCATCTGCATTTCCATGCTCCCTGACCGTTTTGTGTTCAACGTTGAAGTCAAACTGCTGAAGGGCAAGGCTCCAGCGTAGCAACCTGCCGTTGGTTCCACACATGGTGTTTAGCCAGCGCAGAGGGTGGTGGTCGGTCACCACGGTGAAGGTGCGACCGTACAAGTAGGGCTGCAAGCGTTGCAGGGCCCAGACTATGGCCAGGCACTCCTTCTTGATGGTGGAGTAGGCCACTTCCCTCGGCAAAAGTTTCCGGCTCAGATATAACACGGGGCGCTCTTGGTTCTCTGAGTCAACCTGGCTGAGCACAGCACCAAGGCCAAACTCGCTGGCGTCGGTCTGCACCAAGAACGGTCGACTGCTTTCAACACAGGGGCATTGCACAATGCTGTTTTCAACGCCTGGAAGGCCCCTCACAGCCATCGGTCCAGTTGACGATGTGGGGTAGCTTCTTCCTGGTGAGATCCGTCAAGGGTTTTGCCAGGCTACTATAGTGCTGTACGAAGCGCCTATAGTACCCTGCAGTGCCCAGGAAGGACATCACCTGTTTCTTGGTCCTGGGGGTGGGCCAGTTCACGATTGCGCCCACTTTCTCAGGCTCTGGCTTTAGGGTGCCTCCGCCTACCCGGTGCCCCAGGTAGTGGACCTCCCTCATGCCCATCTGGCACTTTCCCGGCTTGATAGTCAGTCCTGCTTGGTGAATTCGCCTGAGCACCTCCTCGAGATGCTGCTGGTGTTCCTCCCAGGAGGGACTGAAGATGGCAATGTCATCCAAGTACGCCACCGCGTACTTCTCCAGTCCCTGAAGCAGGAGGTTGACCATCCGCTGGAAAGTGGCAGGGGCATTTTTCGTGCCAAAGAGCATGACCGTGGGCTCGTACAGTCCAAAGGGTGTGATAAAGGTGGACTTCTCCTGCGCCTCGGGGCTCAGGGGAATCTGCCAGTATCCTCGACTCAGATCCATTATTGTCAGGTATTTTGCGCCAGCTAAACTCTCAAGCAGCTCTTCAATGCACGGCATTGCGTGCGCGTCAGAGGCTGTGATGGTGTTGAGCCCCCTGTAGTCCACGCAGAATTGGGTGGTCCGGTCTTTCTTTGGCACGAGAACTACAGGTGAGGCCCACGCGCTCTTTGACCGTCGAATCACCCTCAGCTGTAACATCTCATCGATCTCCTGGCGCATAATCTGCTGCACCTGGTCAGAGATTCGATAGGGTGTTCGCCGTAGTGGGGCGTGATTCCCGGTGTCCACCTCGTGGACTGCTAACTCAGTCCTCCCAGGTCGGTTGGAGAACACGACCCGGAAGGGTTCCAGTGTGGTTTGCAACTGCAACCGCTGGGGTTCAGTTAACGAGGCGCATACCTCCACATTCTCGATGGACCCACCGGCCTTGACTTGGGCCAGCATGTCCAGGAGGGTGTCTTCCTCCCTGTCCTCGGGTAAGCTGCAGACCGGTAGGACGAAAGGTTCACGTTCATGATGAGCCTTCATCAGGTTGACGTGACAGGCCTTTCGCCTACCCCGAGCGTGGTCAAGCGTGACCACGTAGGTGACCGGGTTGAGCTGTTGGTGGACAACGTACGGGCCCTCCCAGGCTGCCTGAAGCTTATCCTTTGGTACGGGGACCAGCACCCACACCTTTTGACCCATGTGGTAGGTCCGCTCCCGGGCGTTCTGGTCGTACCAGTGCTTCTGGTCAGCCTGAACCTGCGTCATGTTGTCATACACCAACTGCGTCAAGGTCTGCATCTTGTCACGGAAGCGCATGACATACTCCACCATGGACACTTCAGAAGGGTTCGGCTCCTCTTCCCAGGATTCTCTTACCATCCCAAGGGGTCCCCGGACTCGCCTGCCGTACAGGAGCTCGAAGGGGTAGAACCCCGTCGAGGCCTGCGGAACCTCTCGGTAAGCAAATAGCAGGTGTGGGAGGTACCGCTCCCAGTCGCGCCCTTGGGTCTCAAACAGCATGTGTAGCATCTGTTTGAGGGTACCATTAAAGTGTTCACACAAGCCATTGGTCCGAGGTTTCCTTGTAGTTCTGTTGCCTGTTCGCCAGCTTCCGGTCCCAGGGTGTGACGTGACGTCATGGAAGGTCCTTGTCGCATACCATCTTTAGCACCGGAGGAGCGAGGAGCGGGAAAGGCGCCGGAGGGTGAGTATATGATGATTTTTATTATTTTTAAATTATTTTTAACATTAGATGTTTTTACTATTGATGCTGCATAGGCAGCATCAATAGTAAAAACTTGGTCACACAGGGTTAATAACGGCGGTAACGGAGTGAGTTACCCACGGCATAGCGCGGTCCGTTACCACTGGCATTAACCCTGTGTGAGCGGTGACTGTGGGGAGTATGGAGCGGGTGCTGAGTGCAGGGGAGTGGGGGAGGGACTAATCGGATTGTGGCCGTCGCTGATTGGTCGCGGCAGCCATGACAGGCAGCTGGCGAGACCAATCAGCGACTTGGATTTCATGACAGACAGAGGCCGCGACCATTGAATATCCGTGACAGACAGACGGAAGTGACCCTTAGACAATTATATAGTAGATGTTCTGGTTATTAGGTAATAAATGTAATAAAAAGGTGTTAATAATGAATAGAGATGTAGTGCAATATGTTGTTATCCATTTTGCTTGGTCCTGTTATTTATTCACTAGCTATTGAACCCGTTCTACGCCCGGGTAGCGAGCTTTTATATTGGTATATGGTCTCCATCCTGGTATGTGCTGCTCCATCCTGCGTCCCCATCCTGTCATGTGCTGCTCCATCCTGCATCCCCATCCTGTCATGTGCTGCTCCATCCTGCGCCCCCATTCTGACATGTGCTGCTCCATCCTGCGCCCCCATTCTGTCATGTGCTGCTCCCATCCTGCGCCCCCATTCTGACATGTGCTGCTCCCATCCTGCGCCCCCATTCTGACATGTGCTGCCTCCATCCTGCGCTTCCATTCTGACATGTGCTGCACCCATCCTGCGCCTCCATTCTGACATGTGCTGCACCCATCCTGCACCTCCATTCTGACATGTGCTGCTCCCATCCTGCGCCTCCATTCTGTCATTTGCTGCTCCCATCCTGCGCCCCCATCCTGTCATGTGCTGCTCCCATCCTGCGCCCCCGTTCTGTCATGTGCTGCTCCAATTCTGCTCCCCCGTTCTGTCATGTGCTGCTCCCATCCTGCGCCCCCGTTCTGTCAAGTGCTGTTCCCATCCTGCACCCCCGTTCTGTCATGTGCTGCTTCCATCCTGCACCCCCGTTCTGTGATGTGCTGCTCCCATCCTGCTCCCCCGTTCTGTCATGTGCTGCTCCCATCCTGCGCCACCGTTCTTTAATTTGCTGCTCCCATCCATATGCCCCATACGCTGCTCCATAAAGGTTTATGGCCCCCATAAGATGCTCCATAGTATATGCCCCATTCACTGCTCCATAAAGGTTTATGGCCCCCATAAGATGCTCCATATTATATGCCCCATACACTGCTCCATAAAGGTTTATGGCCCCCATAAGATGCTCCATAGTATATGCCCCGTGCACTGCTCCATAAAGGTTTATGGCCCCCATAAGATGTTCCATATTATATGCCCCGTATACTGCTCCATAAAGGTTTATGGCCCCCATAAGATGCTCCATAGTATATGCCCCATTCACTGCTCCATAAAGGTTTATGGCCCCCATAAGATGCTCCATATTATATGCCCCATACACTGCTCCATAAAGGTTTATGGCCCCCATAAGATGCTCCATAGTATATGCCCCGTGCACTGCTCCATAAAGGTTTATGGCCCCCATAAGATGTTCCATATTATATGCCCCGTATACTGCTCCATAAAGGTTTATGGCCCCCATAAGATGCTCCATAGTATATGCCCCATTCACTGCTCCATAAAGGTTTATGGCCCCCATAAGATGCTCCATATTATATGCCCCATACACTGCTCCATAAAGGTTTATGGCCCCCATAAGATGCTCCATAGTATATGCCCCGTGCACTGCTCCATAAAGGTTTATGGCCCCCATAAGATGTTCCATATTATATGCCCCGTATACTGCTCCATAAAGGTTTATGGCCCCCATAAGATGCTCCATAGTATATGCCCCGTAAACTGCACCACAAAGGTTTACGGCCCCCATAAGATGCTCCATATTATATGCCCCGTACACTGCTCCATAAAGGTTTATGGCCCCCATAAGATGCTCCATAGTATATGCCCCCGTACACTGCTCCATTATGGTTGATGGCCCCACAAGATGCTCCATAGTATGTGCCCCGTGTCAGGTGGCATAAGTAACAAATAGCTGTGGCATGAAGTGCCACAGCCTCATGCCACAGCAATTTGTTACTTGCGCCACCTGATTCCTTTCCTCCGCGATTTTCTTGGTCCTCCTGCTGGCAGAATCGGCGCCTGCGCAGTCCGCGCTTTCCGGCGCCATTTTCTTGACACACTGCGCCTGCGCAGTCCGAGAAAATGGCGCCGGAAATCGTGGACTGCGCAGGCGCCGATTCCGGCAGCAGGACCAAGAAAATGACGTCGGAAAGGAATCAGGTGGCGTAAGTAACAAATTGCTGTGGCATGAAGTGCCACAGCTTCATGCCACAGCAATTTGTTACTTACGCCATTCCTTTCCGCCGCAATTTTCTTCGTCCTCCTGCTGGCGGAATGGGCGCCTGTGCACTCTGTGTTTTCCGGCGCCATTTTTTTGAAGACACACTGCGCCTGCGCAGTCCGCGCTTTCTGGCGCCATTTTCTTGAAGACACACTGCAGTGTGTCTTCAAGAAAATGGCGCCGGAAAGCGCGGACTGCGCAGGCGCCGATTCCGCCAGCAGGAGGACGAAGAAAATCGCGGCGGAAAGGAAAGGCGTAAGTAACAAATTGCTGTGGCATGAAGTGCCACAGCATAATCAGGACGCAAATATGTGCACGGTGTCCCCCTGCTCCCGACCCCCTGCTCCCGGCAGTCCGCGCCTTCCGGCGCCATTTTTTTTTCCTGACACTCTATAATGTAACGCTAGGAGCGTCGCGCCTGCGCAGTCTATAAAGGCTTCGGACAGAGTGACGCTCCCAGAGTTATAGATTGTATGTTTTGGTAGTGCTGTCAGAAAATCTCAGCAGGCGGTGTGTGAGCAAAGTTGTTGTTTTTTTTTTTAATACCAATTCTATCCACAGTTTAGAGGGCGATGATGGAGCCAGTCTAACGATCTAGTTAGGACGACTATGTCAGGGTATAAGGCCATAGACTAAAGCCTCACAGTAAACGATCCCTGAATATCGGGCACATCCATAGCCTTATTACTGCCCCCTGAAACAAGACCACAGTCTAGGGAGAGTCATTGAGAAAAATGAGGAAACACGAACTAAAAACATTTAACTGATCAATATCATAAAACATAAAAGTAAAACTGTGATGTATTTTATATACTAATAATACAATGATGTCGCTATTCCATGGTGTTTCACCATTCAGAGGTTCCAGGTTCAATGTCAGACACTGAGTGTTGGACACAAAAGGTAATAAGTGTTTGTAGAATAAGGTCCGGCCACCGGCCACTATCTGTATAAAGACTGAATTTTATCAGTTAACAGAATACATAGTTACGTTTGATAAATGTGAAAAAAATGTAAGTAAACCTAGAAGTATTTTTATTTATTTTTTATTGTAATTAATAATAATCTTTATTTTTAGATAGTGCTAAATTCCCTATCAGTATGTCTTTGGAATGTGGGAGGAAACCGGAGAACCCGGAGGAAACCCACGCAAACACGGAGAGAACATACAGACTCTTTGCAGATGTTGTCCAAGGTGGGATTTGAACCCAGCGCTGCAAGGCTGCTGTGCTAACCACTGAGCCACCGTGCTGCCCATATAACTAATAATAGGATGGAAGGATAAGGGAGGGGTAAAACTAGGAACAGAACCAGTAGACACAATCATAGTCAGGGAGTCAGCCGGGGTCAGATGCCAGGTGATCAGTAGAAGAATGTGAAGGTCCTTCTATACAGGTAATTAATAATAGGATAGAAGGACAATTTTTTTTTTGTAATTAATAATAGGATAGAAGGATAAAGGACAGAATCAGTAGAGACAATCATAGTCAGGGAGTCAGCCGGGGTCAGATGCCAGGTGATCAGTAAAAGCAGTGATGGTGGATCTGCTGGACTTCTTGTCTTTCAGATGGTTTTAGGGCAACAGGCGCAACAAGCAAATGCTCGAGCAGCCCTGGATAATCCGCGCCGGTGGGATGATAAGATCCGGCGGAAGACGGAACCTGTGAGAACAGAAGTAAATATAATGTAAGTGATGGGACTCCATATGGCACCATACTACTGTGCGGTCACTGTGGCTGCACGGCAGAGGAATATTATCACACAGAGGTCATGGATCATTGTCAGCCATCATACATGTGAGGTCAGGGATCATTGTCAGCCATCATACATGTGAGGTCAGGGATCATTGTCAGCCATCATACATGTGAGGTCAGGGATCATTGTCAGCCATCATACATGGGAGGTCAGGGATCATTGTCAGCCATCATACATGTGAGGTCAGGGATCATTGTCAGCCATCATACATGGGAGGTCAGGGATCATTGTCAGCCATCATACATGTGAGGTCAGGGATCATTGTCAGCCATCATACACGTGAGGTCAGGGATCATTGTCAGCCATCATACACGTGAGGTCAGGGATCATTGTCAGCCATCATACATGTGAGGTCAGGGATCATTGTCAGCCATCATACATGTGAGGTCAGGGATCATTGTCAGCCATCATACATGTGAGGTCAGGGATCATTGTCAGCCATCATACATGTGAGGTCAGGGATCATTGTCAGCCATCATACATGTGAGGTCAGGGATCATTGTCAGCCATCATACATGTGAGGTCAGGGATCATTGTCAGCCATCATACATGTGAGGTCAGGGATCATTGTCAGCCATCACACATGTGAGGTCATGGATCATTGTCAGCCATCATACATGTGAGGTCAGGGATCATTGTCAGCCATCATACATGTGAGGTCAGGGATCATTGTCAGCCATCATACATGTGAGGTCAGGGATCAATGTCAGCCATCATACATGTGAGGTCAGGGATCAATGTCAGCCATCATACATGTGAGATCAGGGATCATTGTCAGCCATCATACACGTGAGGTCAGGGATCATTGTCAGCCATCATACATGTGAGGTCAGGGATCATTGTCAGCCATCATACACATGAGGTCAGGGATCATTGTCAGCCATCATACACGTGAGGTCAGGGATCATTGTCAGCCATCATACATGGGAGGTCAGGGATCATTGTCAGCCATCATACATGTGAGGTCAGGGATCATTGTCAGCCATCATACATGGGAGGTCAGGGATCATTGTCAGCCATCATACATGTGAGGTCAGGGATCATTGTCAGCCATCATACACGTGAGGTCAGGGATCATTGTCAGCCATCATACACGTGAGGTCAGGGATCATTGTCAGCCATCATACATGTGAGGTCAGGGATCATTGTCAGCCATCATACATGTGAGGTCAGGGATCATTGTCAGCCATCATACATGTGAGGTCAGGGATCATTGTCAGCCATCATACATGTGAGGTCAGGGATCATTGTCAGCCATCATACATGTGAGGTCAGGGATCATTGTCAGCCATCATACATGTGAGGTCAGGGATCATTGTCAGCCATCATACATGTGAGGTCAGGGATCATTGTCAGCCATCACACATGTGAGGTCATGGATCATTGTCAGCCATCATACATGTGAGGTCAGGGATCATTGTCAGCCATCATACATGTGAGGTCAGGGATCATTGTCAGCCATCATACATGTGAGGTCAGGGATCAATGTCAGCCATCATACATGTGAGATCAGGGATCATTGTCAGCCATCATACACGTGAGGTCAGGGATCATTGTCAGCCATCATACATGTGAGGTCAGGGATCATTGTCAGCCATCATACACATGAGGTCAGGGATCATTGTCAGCCATCATACATGTGAGGTCAGGGATCATTGTCAGCCATCATACATGTGAGGTCAGGGATCATTGTCATCCATCATACATGTGAGGTCAGGGATCATTGTCAGCCATCATACATGTGAGGTCAGGGATCATTGTCAGCCATCATACACGTGAGGTCAGGGATCATTGTCAGCCATCATACACGTGAGGTCAGGGATCATTGTCAGCCATCATACATGTGAGGTCAGGGATCATTGTCAGCCATCATACATGTGAGGTCAGGGATCATTGTCAGCCATCATACATGTGAGGTCAGGGATCATTGTCAGCCATCATACATGTGAGGTCAGGGATCATTGTCAGCCATCATACATGTGTGGTCAGGGATCATTGTCAGCCATCATACATGTGATAATCCCATCACTGACAGATGACATCTGCTCCACATGAATTATTCTCACTGACATCACACAACATGGAGCTGATTCTCACACTTACCTCGTCTCTTTTTCCCCTTTTTTCCATTTTACATGTGAGATCAGGGATCATTGTCAGCCATCATACACGTGAGGTCAGGGATCATTGTCAACCATCATACATGTGAGGTCAGGGATCATTGTCAGCCATCACACACGTGAGGTCAGGGATCATTGTCAGCCATCATACATGTGAGGTCAGGGATCATTGTCAGCCATCATACATGTGAGGTCAGGGATCATTGTCATCCATCATACATGTGAGGTCAGGGATCATTGTCAGCCATCATACATGTGAGGTCAGGGATCATTGTCAGCCATCATACACGTGAGGTCAGGGATCATTGTCAGCCATCATACACGTGAGGTCAGGGATCATTGTCAGCCATCATACACGTGAGGTCAGGGATCATTGTCAGCCATCATACATGTGAGGTCAGGGATCATTGTCAGCCATCATACATGTGAGGTCAGGGATCATTGTCAGCCATCATACATGTGAGGTCAGGGATCATTGTCAGCCATCATACATGTGAGGTCAGGGATCATTGTCAGCCATCATACATGTGAGGTCAGGGATCATTGTCAGCCATCATACATGTGAGGTCAGGGATCATTGTCAGCCATCATACATGTGAGGTCAGGGATCATTGTCAGCCATCATACATGTGAGGTCAGGGATCATTGTCAGCCATCATACATGTGATAATCCCATCACTGACAGATGACATCTGCTCCACATGAATTATTCTCACTGACATCACACAACATGGAGCTGATTCTCACACTTACCTCATCTCTTTTTCCCCTTTTTTCCATTTTCTGATGTTTCTTTGTCTTTACTCAGATTTATTGGAGATTTTCTTTCCTCCTGAGCTGGAAATTCTAATCAGAAAGTAAAATAAAAACCTCAGTAATGACGTATCCTAATGGGATCTGCTTTGTCTCCTGTATATAGTAGGATTGTTCTAGTCCTGTCTCCTATAGTCCTGATAATCTGGTATCTACTGTATAATTGTCTAAGGGTCACTTCCGTCTTTCTGTCTGTCTGTAACGGAAATCCCAAGTCGCTGATTGGTTGCGGCAAAACAGCCATGACCAATCAGTGATGGGCACAGTCCGGCGGCAAAATGGCCGTTCCTTACTCCCCGCAGTCAGTGCCCGCAGTCCATACTCCCCCCCCAGTCAGCGCTCACACAGGGTTAATGGCAGCGTTAACGAACCGCGTTATGCCGCGGTGTAATGCACTCCGTTAACGCAGCTATTAACCCTGTGTGACCAACTTTTTACTATTGATGATGCCTATGCAGCATCAATAGTAAAAAGATCTAATGTTAAAAATAATAAAAAAAAAAAAAAAAAATAGTTATATACTCACCGTCCGTCGGCCCCTCGGATCCAGAATAGGCCTTTCCCTCTCCTCGCGACGCTCCGTTGACCGCTCCTTGCATTGCGATCTCGCGAGACCGCTACGTCATCATCTTGCAAGACCGCAATGCACTCTTGAGACCGGAGTGTGCGAGGAGCATCGGTAAGCGCTTCGCCTGGATCCGTGGGCCAACGGAAGGTGAGTATATAACTATTTTTTACTTTAATTCTTTTTTTAACAGGGATATGATGCCCACATTGCTATATACTATGTGGGCTGTGCAATATAGTACGTGGGCTGTGCAATATACTACGTGGGCTGTGCAATATACTACGTGGGCTGTGCTATATACTGTGTGGGCTGTGCAATACACTGCATGGGCTGTGCAATATACTACGTGGGCTGTGCAATATACTATATGGGCTGTGCAATATACTGTGTGGGCTGTGCAATATACTACGTGGGCTGTGCAATATACTAACTGGGCTGTGCATATACTATGTGGGCTGTGCTATATACTACGTGGGCTGTGCAATACACTGCATGGGCTGTGCAATATACTGCGTGGGCTGTGCTATATACTACGTGGGCTGTGCAATATACTAACTGGGCTGTTCAATATACTACGTGGGCTGTGCAATATACTAACTGGGCTGTGCAATATAGTACGTGGGCTGTGCAATATACTGCGTGGGCTGTGCTATATACTGCGTGGGCTGTGCAATACACTGCATGGGCTGTGCAATATACTATGTGGGCTGTGCAATATACTATGTGGGCTGTGCAATATACTGCGTGGGCTGTGCAATATACTGCGTGGGCTGTGCAATATACTGCATGGGCTGTGCTATATACTGCATGGGCTGTGCAATATACTACGTGGGCTGTGCAATATACTATGTGGGCTGTGCAATATACTGCGTGGGCTGTGCAATATACTGCGTGGGCTGTGCAATATACTGCGTGGGCTGTGCTATATACTACGTGGGCTGTGCAATATACTAACTGGGCTGTGCAATATACTACGTGGGCTGTGCAATATACTATGTGGGCTGTGCAATGTACTATGTGGCTGTGCAAAACACTACATGGCTGTGCTATACACTACATGGGCTGTGTTATACACTACGTGGGCTGTGTTATACACTATGTGGCCTGTGTTATACACTACGTGGCCTGTGTTATACACTACTTGGCCTGTGTTATACACTACGTGGGCTGTTATACGCTACGTGGGCTATGTTATATGCTACATGGGCTATTATAAACTATGTGGCTGTGTTATATGCTATGTGGGCTGTTATACACTCCGTGGGCTGTGTTATATACTACGTGGCTGTGCTATATACTCCGTGGGCTGTGCTATATACTCCTTGGGCTGTGCGATATACTACATGGCTGTGCTATATACTGCGTGGCTGTGCAATATACTACGTGGCTGTGCAATATACTATGTGGCTGTGCAATATACTTCGTGGCTGTGCTACTTACTACGTGGGCTGTTATATACTACGTGGCTGTGCTACATACTATGTGGCCGGCCGCGAACAATCAGACAAGCGGAGTCCGGCCACGAATTGGCGCGGGAATAGAACCACGCTTTGCTAATTGGTCGCGGCCGGCCGAAGACTGTGTATTCAATGTATTATTCTAAAATCTTCATAAATAAACTACATACATATTCTAGAATACTCGATGCGTTAGAATCGGGCTACCATCTAGTTATATCATAATAGGGCAGAATAAGTCCTATATAATGTACATAATCCCATCTGAGGGGCATTAGATGTGTCACTGATCTAGAGCAGTAAGGGCCCTGTGTGCCACCATGTGGTGCATCACTGATGATATTCTACTATAAGAGATTATGTCACCTTATGATGATGGAGGTTACTGGACGCTACAACGTATCTCACAGAATCCATGAAAGAAACTACAAAATTAGGGAACTAGAGGTACAGTATGGGCCCATGGGCAACATAATTGGGATCCATGAAACATGGATAACATAGGAGACCTATTACAGAAAAACCATGTGGATATATTTGAGCCTTGAAGTCAACATTCCCATTGTTGGTGCTGTAGACATGGACATACCTGATAGTGGGGACGAGGATGACAAGATGATAATAGCGTCGTCATCAGATTCTTTCTGCCTGTTTCGAAGAATAAAAACATGTAAATTGCAAGAAAACACAGTATAAAAGGGGTTGTCTCACTAGAAGAACATGGACTAATGGGCCTAATAAGACATATGACTGCCATAGTGGGGAAGGTCTTCTGCTCAACGCTACCTTCTATAGATTGGAGCGGAATTAAGAATGTCTGGCATGTAATAATACATCTCTCCTACAGTGTAGGCAGCATGAAAAATGCATGACCGGTCACAGGTACGCAGATATGGGCTGTTATCACGAGCGGTTTCCTCTAACCTTGGGATGGTGGATTCTGCATTTGATACTATGGTAATTATGTCCTATATTTGGTGTTGTGCACATAAATCAGCCTAGACCTCCCAATAATGACCCCATAATCTACTCACATTTCTGAAATATTTGTGCTGGATTCTTGGGTATGATCTGGAGAAGACTTGGGATTCTCATTAATCTTCATCCTGGTAACGGTGGTACAGAGCTACATGCGGAAGCAATAAGATATTAAATAATTGTATGTCTACCTTCATAGGTCTTTTATATATATTTTGGATGTATTAACACATACTTACTTTAGAAAGCCTTTCAGAAGATGATGTAAAATTTTTGAAGACAAGGCTCTCATTGTCCTCACTTATGCCCTTCTCACCCTCTGAGACCAGATGTTTTTCCATATTAGAATGGTCTGCAAGACATAGGTAATGAAGTGTTATTAGAGGTTGTCAGTATAACACAGTCACCATTTATTAATGGGAACCAATTGTCACAAAATAAGGAAGACGAGGCAAACAGATACTTAGTTTAGATGACGTCTCCTACTTACTGATAAATAGGCTGGTGTCCACATCTGATGCAAGGTGAGGAACGTACACTGGATTTTGACTTAGAAGGGTGTCAAAGTCTAAGTCATTAAGAAATGGATGACCCTTGATCTCAAAAGCTCCTCCTGGATAAAGGAAAACAAAAGTGATGCGGACATTGTCAGAGACAACTTCATATCTGAACAACGTATCTTAATTTGAACTAATTACACAACTGAGCAGACATGTAGGAAATAGAATGAAAATTTTAGCAAAGAGAACTATAAATGGAGAAGCTGATAGAGAATTAATGTTCCTCATGGACATTAGTGATGTGTCCTCGGTGTAACAAGGGAATATTGATATTATTGTATCTGTTACCTGTCCCAAGTCTATCCACAGGATTTGTTTTCAGCAGCTGAGTGATGAGGTCCTTAGCATCGGGTGGAGGACTGTAATGATGATCCCAAATGATATTTCCTGTTATATAGAAAATTAAAGAACATAAAACCTATTTACAGGACTGTAAGATAAAGCAAAGGACGTAACTAAACCAAGATAACCAGTAAAAGCAATGATCAGATTATTTTACTTACCAGTGACAACATTTTCATAAAACTCAGATAGGGAAGCCCCATCAAATGGTGCAATTCCCATGAAAAATTCATTTAATATGATGCCCATATCCCACCAGTCAACAGGTCTTCCATAGGCGTTCTTCAGGATGACCTCAGGGGCTGTGTAATAAGGGCTGCCACACTCCTGGAAACCAACAGAAAAAAGCAATGAGAATCGATGAAACTATTATTATGACAAGCTCTTGACATAAAATCAGAATTACAGAAGATAAAATATCAGTGGAAAAGCTCTCTAGAAATGAAGAACGTAGGGAAGACAAAATAGAGTTATGAGATTTGTACAGAACAAGCTAAGTTCCTGTAGGTAATGCTGACCTCATGGTCCTGGAACTCTCTGGAGATGTTCTCTGCTGATTGCTTGTAGGTGTTGGTGTTTGGTATCATGACACCAAGTTTTGAACATCCAAAGTCGGTAATTTTAATATGTCCAGTAGATGTTATCAGGAGGCTGTGAAAGAGAAGATGATTTTAGCTTCATAGACCGTGAGATAATAAAGGATAACTCCCCCCCTTTGTTATACTACAGGTATTCACTTACTTCTGTGGCCTCAGGTCTCTGTGCACCACACCGTGACTATGCAGGTATTCCACACCAAGGACTGCTTCTGCAAAGTACAAGCGGGCCATCGGGACAGAGAAAGGACCCCTGGTGCTTAGAAGGGTCGCACAGTCTCCACCTACAGAAGAAAGGAAATATGACCGGTGAGGGGTTTATACAGCGGAGCACCATGATGTATGAAGAGAAGTGAGTGGAAACATTGGGGCAGGGGATAATATATAAAGATATAATGTACATAATATTAGTCTGAGGTCATGATGAAATTGTCGTCCAAGTAGCTCATGACATAAAGTGATCTCGTATCTGGTCTACACCTGGAGATACTGACGTTCTCAGTGCGGACATACGGGGAGATCACACACATCAATGACTTTAATAGACAACCTATAGTAAATGCTCTGTGGGAATGTAACATCCACGGGGACAAGTCTTAATGATATGAGAGGTGATAAGATGTCAGCAGACATGAGTTGAATACTACACAATGTTCGTGTCCTACCTCCTACATACTCCATGACCATACACAGGTGATATCTAGTAGGGAAGGAGCAGAGCATGGAGACCACAAAGGGACAATCTGCGAATGTTAGGATGTCCCTCTCGATATATGTCCTTTCCATTTTATTAGAAGTAGTCAGGTTCCTCTTGGCCATTTTCTTCATAGCAAAGATGTTTTGTGATCCCTTATGGCGCACTAAGCAGACGGCCCTGGAGAGAAGGAGAATCCATGGTTTATAATGAACCCTTAACAGTCTGGATATTGAAGTCATTACGTGATCATTTGTACTAATGATTAATGGCAGCAGTCCGGCCATCACTAGAAATCCACATCTAGAAATCCATGAAATAACACTACATAGATGATGGGAGGTCGCACCGCGCCCCGTCTGCCCTCACCAGGTCACATTATAGATGAGAGAATCTGCTGACATTCATCTTGGGCAGATTCGCTATAACCGACCAGTAGATACAAGTCAGTAACAATAATAATTAGTCAAAATGTAAATTGCTCCAATTGTTGTAAGAAGATGGTTTTTAGTCTTTCTCCACAGCCCAAGGCAGAATAAATAATGGAGGGACAAGAAGACGATAAAAAGTAATTAAACACATTACACCCACTTGTCTTGGTCCTTCCCCGGTCCATCACTGCAGTCCGCCATCCTCTGTCTTTGGTTGTTCTCCCTTCTGCTGCTGAGGCCAGTGATTGGACTGACATGGTCATGGTGGAGGGTGGAGATGTCATCGGCGTCAGTATCGCGTCACCCCTCACGTGACCGTGTGCAGCCAATCACTATTACCAGCTTCATAATGGGGCCCCGAAAGATCAGGAGGAAGCATAAGAACAGAGGAGGTCTAGGACCGGTGGGTGTCATGTATTCTATGATATCATCCCTTTCCTTACAGACAGATGTGTTACAGATCAGTTCGCTCTGCTGTATATAATGGAGCTGAATAGTGACATTGAGATGTGGACAGTGATGTGGACTCAGATCTTCTCCCTATGATAACACTGAATGGCAGAGCACAGAGGCCGAAGCATTGTCATAGGGAACCCTGAGAAATGGGGATTATGTTAATAGAAATCTCACCCAAAAGCACCGCTGCTGATCAGTTTGATAGTTTCATAGTCGCTTATACGCGGCTCTCCTGCCGGGATCAATGATTTAATCAAGTCCTAGAAAAGAATAAGAAATAATACTAAGATATAGAAGCTGAATACAATAATACTAAAGCAGAAACCATAATAGTATAGATAATGAAATCAGCGCCATGACCCAGTGAGTATAATGCGCCCAATATTTCAAGGACACTCCACAAATACTAACCAAAACAACAACGAAAAAAGGGCGAGTGATAGTCCTGAAGACAATTGTAACAATGTTTATTGAAAATACATATAAAATAACAAGTATATAATAAAAAATCTTACATGTAAGGACAAGATGGAATGAGAAGCCAAATGAGAACAGAAATAACGACCCTCCATAATGCTAGTGAAGTGGATATGTGGAGTGAATCCTGGAGCTAGTGTGAGTATAAATCAAGTACATATCAAACAATGACGTCTACCCCATTAGTCCAGGATGTTCCCCATAGTATCCCACTAGGATGGGCGCTCAGCCAGCCCCAACGCGCGTTTTGAATGGGCTTCCTCGGGAGCTGTGGACTTGATTTTGCTGGGGTGGTTTAGTGTTCCACTACAAGTATGGGATAAGGTTTCACCTTCATAACCCTAAAATTATATCATTTGTATTCCATCCTCCCCAGAAAACCATGTCCTAAGAACTGCTCTAGCACCAGCACTTTATGGTGCATGTCCTAAGATCTGCGCTAGCACCAGCACTTTATGGTGCATGTCCTAAGATTTGCACTAGCACCAGCACTTTATGGTGCATGTCCTAAGATCTGCACTAGCACCAGCACTTTA
Organism: Ranitomeya imitator; assembly: GCF_032444005.1. Classification (NCBI taxonomy): domain Eukaryota; kingdom Metazoa; phylum Chordata; class Amphibia; order Anura; family Dendrobatidae; genus Ranitomeya; species Ranitomeya imitator. Next base: position 58,008 of record NW_027194904.1, read on the forward strand.
TGGTGCATGTCCTTAGATCTGCACTAGCACCAGCACTTTATGGTGCTTGTCCTTAGATCTGCACTAGCACCAGCACTTTATGGGGGCATTTCTTTCTACTAATCTCCTCACACTAGCTCCAGGATTCACTCCCCATATCCACTTCACCAGCATTATGGAGGGTCGTTTTTTCTGTTCTCATTTGGCTTCTCATTCAATCTTGTCCTTACATGTAAGATTTTTTTTATTATATACTTGTTATTTTATATGTATTTTCAATAAAAATTGTTACAATTGTCTTCATGACTATCACTCGCTCTTTTTTTTTTCGTTGTTGTCTTGGTAAGATACAGTAGATGCTGGAAAACATCTCAGGATGTAATAACTTTTCCTCCTTTATTATGTCCCAGCTAATTTACACTGATCCGATGTAGAGGACGATACGAGCCGACGCTCTGCAGACACGAATGAAATATAAAGCGGATCCTCTATATATCGATATAATTGTAAAGTGCTGGATAAAACGCGAGATCACACAGGGTAGAACTTGCAGAGAATCTGTCAGCAGGTATGTGCTATGTAATCTGGGAGCAGTTATGATATAGGGGAAGAGACCCTGATTCCAGCGATGTGTTACTTACTAGACTTTCTGCTGTTGCTTTAATAAAATCAGTGTTTTATCAGCCGGAGATTATCACTAGGACTATGTGTCTCATGCCATGTTGTCCTAGTACTCTGTAAACCCACCACCACGGTATAGCAGATTTCTGCCTATGCACAGTGTATACAGAAAAGCTGCCAATCAGTGGTGTGGGCGGTGTTCTACAAGGTTCAGCATTCAGAGCTCTGCTAGATCTGCAGCAGAGAAGACAGGGATATTATCACATCTGCTGACCCCAGTAAATTAAGTGATATATCGCTGGAATCAGGGTCTCTGTCCCTACATTATGCTACAGCATAAACCTGGTGACAGATTCCATTTAATATAAATGCCATTCTCTAAGACCACAGTGTCCTCTACACTTAGAACAGAGCCGTCCCATGGTTATATGGGGATAATACTGGACGGGTCACTCACACCCCATGATCTGGTGATACACACACACCCCCATATCTCTATGATACTTACATCGGCGGATTCTTGGATCTCCGGGATCTTACAGATTCCACTGTCGGGATTCGCCAGCGCTGATGGTACTAAAATAATGATAACGTGATGAGAAAATAAAATGTATTAGTCGATATCAGTCCTACATACATAATACCGTAATATAAGGGAGAAATGACAAGACGTCTGAAAATGGGAATAATACTCGTTATATGGGGACTCTACATATGAGAACGTACAGCGCACCCACAGATAAAGGTAATGTAAGTGGTGGCGGACCCCCAATCACCACATGAATGAGGAGCCCCCACCCTCACTGCACATGTGAGTGATGGGAAGAGAGCTGAAGCATAGCAGCCATATGCAAATTATCCTGGAAGTGCACTGGGGGCGTGTCACTGCACTCGGACTCCTTCGTCACCGCCCCCAGTGCACTTCCATCCTGATTTGCATATGGCTTCTATGTTACATTTCTCCTGACTGGCACATTGGATTTCAGCAAAGAAATACTTTTTATTAAAGGGGAACGTCCTCCGCCGTCATCCCACCACTCCTGTATGTATCATGTGCTGACAGGTCCCCATTACATGGAGTAGAGAGTAAATCCACCATTATTCCCTGCTGTGTAATATCTGGATATAATGGGGGGAACGTCCTCCGCCGTCATCCCACCACTCCTATATGTATCATGTGCTGACAGGTCCCCATTACATAGAGTAGAGAGTAAATCCACCATTATTCCCTGCTGTGTAATATCTGGATATAATGGGGGGAACGTCCTCCGCCGTCATCCCACCACTCCTATATGTATCATGTGCTGACAGGTCCCATTACATGGAGTAGAGAGTAAATCCGCCATTATTCCCAGCTGTGTAATATCTGGATATAATGGGGGGAACGTCCTCCGCCGTCATCCCACCACTCCTATATGTATCATGTGCTGACAGGTCCCCATTACATGGAGTAGAGAGTAAATCCGCCATTATTCCCTGCTGTGTAATATCTGGATATAATGGGGGGAACATCCTCTACTGTCATCCCACCACTCCTATATGTATCATGTGCTGACAGGTCCCCATTACATGGAGTAGAGAGTAAATCCACCATTATTCCCTGCTGTGTAATATCTGGATATAATGGGGGGAACGTCCTCCGCCGTCATCCCACCACTCCTATATGTATCATGTGCTGACAGGTCCCATTACATGGAGTAGAGAGTAAATCCGCCATTATTCTCTGCTGTGTAATATCTGGATATAATGGGGGGAACGTCCTCCGCCGTCATCCCACCACTCCTATATGTATCATGTGCTGACAGGTCCCATTACATGGAGTAGAGAGTAAATCCGCCATTATTCTCTGCTGTGTAATATCTGGATATAATGGGGGGAACGTCCTCCGACGTCATCCCACCACTCCTATATGTATCATGTGCTGACAGGTCCCCATTACATGGAGTAGAGAGTAAATCCGCCATTATTCCCTGCTGTGTAATATCTGGATATAATGGGGGGAACATCCTCCGCCGTCATCCCACCACTCCTATATGTATCATGTGCTGACAGGTCCCCATTACATGGAGTAGAGAGTAAATCCGCCATTATTCCATGCTGTGTAATATCTGGATATAATGGGGGGAACGTCCTCCGCCGTCATCCCTCCACTCCTATATGTATCATGTGCTGACACGTCCCCATTACATGGAGTAGAGAGTAAATCCACCATTATTCCCTGCTGTGTAATGTCTGGATATAATGGGGGGAACGTCCTCCGCCGTCATCCCACCACTCCTATATGTATCATGTGCTGACAGGTCCCCATTACATGGAGTAGAGAGTAAATCCACCATTATTCCCAGCTGTGTAATATCTGGATATAATGGGGGGAACGTCCTCTGCCGTCATCCCACCACTCCTATATGTATCATGTGCTGACAGGTCCCATTACATGGAGTAGAGAGTAAATCCACCATTATTCCATGCTGTGTAATATCTGGATATAATGGGGGGAACGTCCTCCGCCGTCATCCCACCACTCCTATATGTATAATGTGCTGACAGGTCCCCATTACATGGAGTAGAGAGTAAATCCACCATTATTCCCTGCTGTGTAATGTCTGGATATAATGGGGGGAACGTCCTCCGCCGTCATCCCACCACTCCTATATGTATCATGTGCTGACAGGTCCCCATTACATGGAGTAGAGAGTAAATCCACCATTATTCCCAGCTGTGTAATATCTGGATATAATGGGGGGAACGTCCTCTGCCGTCATCCCACCACTCCTATATGTATCATGTGCTGACAGGTCCCATTACATGGAGTAGAGAGTAAATCCACCATTATTCCATGCTGTGTAATATCTGGATATAATGGGGGGAACGTCCTCCGCCATCATCCCACCACTCCTATATGTATCATGTAATGACAGGTCCCATTACATGGAGTAGAGAGTAAATCCGCCATTATTCCCTGCTGTGTAATATCTGGAGATTCCTTGTAGACGGTCATGTGATCAGCTCACCTGCAATCAGATCGCTGCTCGGCTCCAGCTGGACTCCTATTAGAGTCAGGGATTTCCGGGGTCACATTCTCCCCATATTCGTCGTCGCCTTCTGGTGTTTCCTAATAGATATAATAGAGATAATTAATATGTGGAAGATTTCACTAAATCCCCAAATCCATCAATCAGGATGGATGAAACCAACATTTACTGATGCACCAATTGATGGCTCCTTACCGGAAGGGTCCAACTGGCCCTCCAGAGAACTGGAGGATTCTCCAGGGGGCCCAGGCATTGACACCTGCTGGCATACAGGGCAGGCAGCTGCCTAGGGCTCCTGCTGCTCCAGGGGCCCTAGCCAGTGGCGTATTGCTAGAAGCGGCAGACCATGCAGCTGCTATGGGGCCCGTGAGTCAGGGGGACCCGCCTGATGCCAGCGGAGCAGCAGTGGGTGACAGGCTGCTGCAGCTAAAGCCTGTCCCCGCTGCTAAAAAGAAATGAATCTTCTCTCAACACCACACCCCCATGGGCGTGGAGAGCGGTGAATATTAATTTCACTTTAATAGCGGGCAGTGTTAGCCACAGGCTGAGTCTAACACTGCCCCCTATCATGGCTGGCAGACCAGGGCCCCCGCTCACCCAGGGGCCCCAGCCCAAGCGGCCACTATGGGGCCTGTAAGTCAGGGGGGCCTAATGCCAGCACTCCTCCCCAGTGTGCACCACATTCAACTGTATCGGCATCACAGATGAAAGCAATAATGGAGGAGAGAGCATCAGACGACGCTCCATCTCCCATCATTCCCCTCTGCCTCTGACACTGAAGGTGTGTGATGACGTCACTTCATCGCGTACCCGCTGTGTGTTGGGCAAATGGCAGTGCAGCTGCTGATACCGGAGCAGAGCCGGGATCAGTGGGGAACAAGGAGGAGAGGTGAGGATTGTGTTTGTTTATATATATATATATATATATATATATATATATATATATGTCAGTGAGTGAGTCCTGGTGGCCATAATACTGTAGGACTGTGGAGCTACATTCAATTTGGGAATGCATTATACTCTATGAGGGTCTACATTAAATTCTATGGGGGGCTGCATTATATTCTGTGGGGGGCTGCATTATACCCTAAGAGGGGGGCTGCATTATACCCTATGAGGGAGGGCTACAGTATACCCTATGAGGGGGGCTGCATTATAACCTATTAGGGGGACTGCATTATACCCTATGAGGGGGGCTGCATTATACCATATAAGGGGAGCTGCATTATACCCTATGAGTGGGCTGCATTATATCCTATGAAGGGGCCTGCATTATAACCTATGAGGGGGCTGCATTATACCCTATGAGGGGGCTACATTATACCCTATGAGGGGCGCTGAAGTATACCCTATGAGGGAGAGTTGCATTATACCCTATGAGGGAGGGCTGCATTATACCCTATGAGGGGGGCTGCATTATACCCCATGAGTGGGCTGCATTATACCCTATGAGGGGGCTACATTATACTCTATGAGGGGGGCTGCATTATACCCTATAGGGAGGCTGCATTATTCCCTATGAGGGGGCTGCATTATACCCTATGAGGTAGGGCTACATTATACCATATGAGGGAGGGCTGCATTATACCCTAGGAGGGGGCTGCATTATACCCTATGAGGTAGGGCTACATTATACCTTATAAGGGAGGATTGCATTATACCCTTTGGGGAGGGCTACATTATACTCTATGAGGGTGGCTGCATTATACCATATGAAGGGGTGCTGCATTATACCCTATGAGGGGTGCTGCATTATACCCTAGGAGGGGGACTGCATTATACCCCATGAGTGGACTGCATTAAACCCTATGAGGGGTGCTGCATTATACTCTGAGGGGGCTACATTATATTCTATGGGAGGCTTCATTATACCCTATGAGGGAGCTACATTATATTCTTTGAGGTGCTAAACTATATTCTATGGGGGGGCTACATTATATTCTATGGGGGGCTGCATTATATTCTATAAGGGGGGCTGCATTATATTCTATGAGGGGGCTACATTAAATTCTATGAGGGGGGCTACATTATATTCTATGGGGGCTGCATTATATTCTATGGGGGGGCTGCATTATATTCTATGAGGGGGCTACATTAAATTCTATGAGGGGGCTACATTATATTCTATGAGGGGGCTACATTATATTCTATGAGGGGGCTACTTTATATTCTATGACGGGGGCTGCATTATATTCTATGAGGGGGCTACTTTTTATTCTATGAGGGGGCTATATTATATTCTATGAGGGGGCTACATTAAATTCTATGAGGGGGCTACTTTTTATTCTATGAGGGGGCTACATTATATTCTATGAGGGGGCTACATTAAATTCTGTGAGGGGGCTACATTATATTCTATGAGGGGACTACATTAAATTCTATGAGGGGGCTACTTTTTATTCTATGAGGGGGCTACATTATATTCTATGAGGGGGCTACATTAAATTCTATGAGGGGGCTACTTTTTATTCTATGAGGGGCCTACTTTATATTCTATGATGGGGCTACTCCAACCAGTGCTATATAATTAAGAAGTGTACTATCTTATATGATACCCTGATATTAGTATTTTACCCCACAATTGGTGGTCTTGTATTTATTTCTATGTAGCTACATAGTGGGCCCCAAGAATGATTTTCTCTGGTGGGCCCAAGGTGCTCCAGTCCGACTCTGCTTACCTGGCGGTCCGACGAGCGGTCCGGAAGTTCTAGTACACGGAGGATTTTTTCGGCCAGTTCTGTAATATAAGCCAAGTCTCCAGATTGAGACTTTTTTTCGGCCTATAAAGAAGAAAAGAAACAAAAAAGAACAATCTCAGATGATTGGCGGCCATTGTATGTGTCATCTGCTCCTCTCTGCAGATACACTGACTCCATACAGGATTTGGGGACTCGTCGTGTTTTATATGGGAGGAAAGAAGAAGCTTCTGTCCCACCATTATTATCTCTGAGTACAGAGAAGTTGTGTGCGGAGCGTCCGCCACTTACCTGCTGTAGTAAAGTCTTGATGTTGTGACATAAATCTGTCAGATACTCTGACGTCAGTTGATCTTGTCGGTGTTTAGTCAGGCAATCCTTTACTAGCTGCACCACCAGCCGGTGAGTGAAGCAGAGGATGCCATCGGGTGGTAGAAGCGCAATGTTAGGGCGATGGAAGATAAGAACCTCCAATAGCGCTTGTACCTGAAAATCATTCAGATGTAATTCAGCCATAGTGAGAAATTGCAAATGCTCTCCGTCACTATAGAACCAAAAATGGCACCCGGAACCCTGCGCGGCTTCTATTTATAGGGGCTGTGATGTCACAATGGCCGACAATCACCAGTGATGTCACAGTGGCCGACAATCACCAGTGATGTCATCCTGGCCGACAATCACCAGTGATGTCATCACGGAATCTTGTGATAGAATTTTCCAGCATCGGCTCTGCACAGATACTTGCTGCCCGGCAATATTTCGGGTTCGCTCACACTTGTGTACCAATAATCCAGGAGAGTGGGGCGAGGTTTTCTCACTTGTCCTCCGTGTTCTGTCCGTGTAGAATCCGTCCTGTTATTCCGCAGCTATTAATCTTTTACACGACTATTTACAGGCTTCTTTGCTACAGAAATGGAATGTATCTGTAAAAACCGCTTGTCCCTCTGATGCTCCATAAGGCGTGCGACTGTTTCCTGCCAGTGTCCGATTTTGGACTGTAATCACAGAATGCTGCAGTTTTTTTCCTCACACCGAATATACGTTTTGCTGTTTTTACCGGCGTTTTTTATCATTCACTTGAATGGGTGAAATACGCTGCAAAACTGAGAGACTTGACAAAGCGCTGCTTTAAAAAAAAAGCTGAGATTTCAGAAATCCCTGCGGCGTCTCGAGCATACTTTTATGGCACGCCGAAATGTTGGATTAGCACTTGAGCATGCTGAGTTAACACCTCATCAGAGCACGCTCGCTCACCACTAATCCTCCATCATAGGAATGGAAATACTGGATATGTTTATTACCTCACGGGTCTTTTTTCTTCTCCATAGATCATTTAACTCCTTAGTTGCAGAGTTTACTATTAACAACTGTGACAAATATTGAAGAGGTAATCATCAATGTAATCAATCATTAAAAATCATGACATCGTTAACATTAATCTTTTTGTCTTTGGAAAGTTTCATCCTTTACTTAAATTATGAAATGCCCCTCTTTTATGTCCCCATAGTGAGCACAATGTATGAAGTCAATGAGAAAGCAGTAATTATATATATATATATATATATATATATATATATATATATATATATACACTATTTGTAAAAAAAATTGCTTTAATTTCTATATATGTACAGGTGCTTCTCACAAAATTAGAATATCATCAAAAAGTTAACTACATCACACACAGAGTCATTACACACAGAGTAATCTATTTCATGTGTTTATTTCTGTTAATGTTGATGATTATGGCTTACAACCAATGAAATCCCAAAAGTCATTATCTCAGTAAATTAGAATACTTTATATCACCAGCTTGAAAAATGATTGTAAAATCCGAAATGTTGTCCTACTGAAATGTATGTTCAGTAAATGCCCTCAATACTTGGTCCTTTTCCATCAATTACTGCATCAATGTGGCGTGGCATTGAGGCGATCAGCCTGCGGCACTGCTGAGGGGTTATGGAAGCCCAGGTTGCTTTGATAGCAGCCTTCAGCTCATCTGCATTGTTGGGTCTGGTGTTTCTCACCTTCCTCTTGACAATACTCCATAGATTCTCTATGAGGTTAAGGTCAGGCGAGTTTGCTGCTAATCAAGCCCAGTGATACTGTTGACTGTAAACCCGGTATTGGTACTTTTGGCAGTGTGGACAGCAGCAGTCCGCTCCTTGTGAATCTCCCCCAATTTCTGAATGGCCTTTTGTTTTTGTTTTTAATATAAATTTTTATTGAAAATTTGCATTTACAACCATATGAAACAACAATCCATTGGCATCAATCATAGGATTTAGACATTGTACATTGTAATTGTTACAGTCTCCACAAGACACAAGTAAAGGTTACCGATTAAGAATATCTTCTTTTGGAGATAACGAAGGTAATCTTAGCCAATATTATAAAATCTATATGGGATCGCGGAGAGAATTGTCAAAAATACAAAAACAAACAAAGAAATAAAAGAAGAAGGGAAGGGGGAAAGGGAGGGAGGAGAGTAAGAAAAGGAGCGGGGAGCCTTCACTGAGTCGCCTAACCCATTCCAACCGGCAGTCTAGCCCGCCTTCCCATTATCCAGTAAAGTAGTAAAACATCTAACGCTAATCATGGCAAGAGCAATCCTCTGGTAATTGTAGTGGACCCAGATTATTCTTCAATTTTTCCAAGAGGAACCATCTAGTGGAAGAGAAGGGAGTTATCATCTTCCGCCTTGCATCGGCCCCGCACGTTTTCCAAGAAACTGTCTCCATTTTTTAAGAAATTTGCCCGCTTGTACCTCCTTATTTGTGAGTGCGTCCCCTTGCTCCACCGCCATGTAATGATGCAGTCGAGCTATTAAATCTGACAACTGAGGGGTAGACGATGATAAGTATAGTATGTATTAGTATTGGGGGACCCCTCCCTCCGCAACTCTCGCCACTCATATTCTCCCAATAATGTAAGATCGCCATTGTCACATTACTCCAAAGGCTGGTAATCCAGAAACTAGGCCCCAAAACGGGACTATGTAACCGCAGGACCATAGGCCATGTAATAAATCAGAGCTAGGTTGCTGACATCTAGGGCAGGCTGTAAGTCTGTTAGGTCTTATATCTGGTTTATGAATATTAAAAGCAGAGATTGCTCCATGCATCATTTTAAATTGAGTTTCCCTCCAATTTTCATTTATTATGTTTTAGTGTATATACCCTGTAACATTATACTTTTCCAGAAAGGCATCCAGTCCCCTCTTAAATTTAAGTAATGAATCACTCATTACAACATCATTTGGCAGAGAGTTCCATAGTCTCACTGCTCTTACAGTAAAGAATCCGCGTCTGTTATTATGCCTAAACCTTTTTTCCTCCAGACGTAGAGGATGTCCCCTTGTCCCTGTTTCAGGTCTATGATTAAAAAGATCATCAGAAAGGTCTTTGTACTGTCCCCTCATATATTTATACATTAAAATAAGATCTCCCCTTAGTCTTCGTTTTTCCAAACTAATTAGCCCCAAGTGTAATAACCTATCTTGTATTGCAGACCCCCCAGTCCTCTAATAACCTTGGTCGCTCTTCTCTGCACCCGCTCCAGTTCAGCTATGTCTTTCTTATACACCGGAGACCAGAACTGTGCACAGTATTCTAAGTGTGGTCACACTAGTGACTTGTATAGAGGTAAAATTATGTTCTCCTCATGAGCATCTATGCCTCTTTTAATGCATCCCATTATATTATTTGCCTTTGTAGCAGCTGCCTGACACTGGCCACTGAACATGAGTTTTTCATCCACCCATACTCCCAGGTCTTTTTCATTGATGGTTTTGCCCAGAGTTTTAGAATTAAGCACATAGTTATTCATCTTATTTCTTCTACCCAAGTGCATGACCTTACATTTATCCCCATTAAAGCTCATTTGCCATTTATCAGCCCAAGTTTCAAGTTTAAAAAAATCATCCTGTAATATAAAATTTTCCTCCTCAGTATTGATTACCCTGCAGAGTTTAGTGTCATCTGCAAATATTGAAATTCTGCTCTTTATGCCCCCTACAAGATCATTAATAAATATGTTAAAAAGAAGAGGTCCCAATACTGACCCCTGTGGTACCCCACTGCTAACCACGACCCAGTCCGAGTGTGCTCCATTAATAACCACCCTTTGTTTCCTATCCCTGAGCCAGCTCTTAATTGTAGCTAGAGGCAGAAAATGCCATCCTTGAAGTCTTGAATCCACGAACTCTGCATTTGGTTTTGAGATACGTAAGTCCCGGAACAAGTCATTCAGTTCTGGCTGTGTTAGAACATGAGGCTCACCAGACATACATGGCTCAGAGTTTGAATCAGCGTTGTTTCCCGTCTCTGACCCATGGACTGCAACATCTTTGTTGGCTGCCTGCTCTAGGCTCCATGACTCTAGTGGCTTTGATACTGGAAGAGCGTCTGTTGTGAATTCTGCTTTTGGGTTCCCTCCAGTGGTTGTAGGTGGGAATGCAGTTGTCCCTCAGTTGCAGTCCTGGCCAGGTGTATCTGCTGATTGCAGTTCTAACTGGGATATTTAGGTGTGCAGGATTCTTGAGTCCTTGCCAGTTGCCCATGGTTCTGGGAGGTTTTGGATCTTTGTCTGGTTCCTCCTGCCTTGCTGCCAATTCAGCAAAGATAAGTGTTTGGTGTTTGTTTCTGTGGCACACATGCTGTGTGCATAATAATTCTGTGCTATTCATTTGTTTTCTCTTGTCCAGCTTAGACTGTGTCAGTGTTTTCTCAGTCTTGTTGGATTCTCTGGAGTTGCAGATATACGCTCCACATCTTTAGTTAGATGGTGGAATTTTTTGTATTTTCTGCTGTGGATATTTTTGGAAGGGTTTTAATACTGACCGCTTAGGATTCTGTCCTATCCTTTCCTATTTTAGCTAGAGTGGCCTCTTTTGCTAAATCCTGTTTCCTGCCTGCGTGTGTCTTTTCCTCTACTACTCACAGTCAATATTTGTGGGGGGCTGCCTATCCTTTGGGGTTCTGCTCTGAGGCAAGGTAGATTTCCTATTTCTATCTATAGGGGTATTTAGTCCTCCGGCTGTGTCAAGGTGTCTAGGATTTGTTAGGCACACCCCACGGCTACTTCTAGTTGCGGTGTTAAGTTCAGGATTTGCGGTCAGTACAGCTTCCACCAACACAGAGAAAGTTCCATGCGGCTCCAAGGTCACCGGATCATAACAAGCGTCATCATGTGGCACCGGTCTCATAGCTGAAGACAGATTGGGATATTCAGTGGAATTCTTATTCTTAGCAGAGAAGTAACAGTTCGTCACATGATCCTTCTGCTCCTGCCAAATCATTGATCATTAGGACAGCAAACGGCATTGACTTGCGAGAACCTCTCAGTTAACCTCTAAGATCAACAGCACATCTCACACAACAGATGTTAGGAGCCCAGGATTTGTCATGAGCAAAATCATAGGCTTTCATGATGAGAGCTGTCATGGTGCATCTGTGGAGCTTAAGCGTGTACTCTCCACAAATGTAACAGAAGGTATTGTGACTAGAGGTGCAGTTAGGGCTTCAGCTTGGGGTGGGGGGAAAAAATATGAGTGGGCCCCTAACCAGCTAATCCTGACTACAGCTACGTGGTGCACCCTAATTGTGAGTGTAGGGGAACATCAGCAGATGACGCGCTGTGATTTAAAATACATCTATATACAAAAACACTGATATTCCTATATGGAGACCTTATACTGTAGAGGTAGATACCGGTCCTGCAGCCATATAAGATATTACAGCAGTTATAGATGGTGACTTACCGCTGATGTTCTTTCTGAAGGAATCGTTCACTTTTCTCATCTATTCCATCTGGTCCAGACCAACATGACAACTTCTCCAAACATGACTGATCTGCAGAGATTATAACAAAGCCACATCTGAATTCTCACATTTCCAGCATCATCCATATCTATCCACAATCTGCACAAACTCCTCATTCTGCTGATACCCCAATACTGAGCCGCTGCTGCCATATGTGTCCCTGTTACTGCCCCTGATATCCCAATACTGAGCCGCTGCTGCCGTATGTGTCCCTATTACTGCCCCTGATACCCCAATACTGAGCCGCTGCTACCGTATGTGTCCCTGTTACTGCCCCTGATATCCCAATACTGAGCCGCTGCTGCCGTATGTGTCCCTATTACTGCCCCTGATACCCCAATACTGAGCCGCTACTGCTGTATGTGTCCCTGTTACTGCCCCTGATACCCCAATACTGAGCCGCTGCTGCCGAATGTGTCTCTATTACTGCACCTGATACCCCAATACTGAGCCGCTGCTGCCGAATGTGTCTCTATTACTGCACCTGATACCCCAATACTGAGCCGCTGCTGCCGAATGTGTCTCTATTACTGCACCTGATACCCCAATACTGAGCCGCTGCTGCCGTATGTGTCCCTGTTACTGCCCCTGATACCCCAATACTGAGCCACTGCTGCCGTATGTGTCCCTGTTACTGCCCCTGATACCCCAATACTGAGCCACTGCTGCCGTATGTGTCCCTATTACTGCACATGATACCCCTATGCTGAGCCACTGCTGCCATATGTGTCCCTATTACTGCACCTGATACCCCAATACTGAGCCGCTGCTGCCGTATGTGTCCTACTGCACCTGATGCCCCAATACTGAGCCGCTGCTGCCGTATGTGTCCCTATTACTGCACCTGATACCCCAATACTGAGCCGCTGCTGTAGGTGTCCCTATTACTGCCCCTGATACCCCAATACTGAGCCGCTGCTGCCATATGTGCCCCTATTACTGCACCTGATACCCCAATACTGAGTCGCTGCTGCCGTATGTGTCCCTATTACTGCACCTGATACCCCAATACTGAGCCGCTGCTGCCGTATGTGTCCCTATTACTGCACCTGATACCCCAATACTGAGCCGCTGCTGCCGTATGTGTCCCTATTACTGCACCTGATATCCCAATACTGAGCCGCTGCTGCCGTATGTGTCCCTATTACTGCACCTGATACCCCAATACTGAGCCGCTGCTGCCATATGTGTCCCTATTACTGCACCTGCTGTGTGGTACAATAACGGCTCCCCTTACCGCCCAATATAATAGTCGCCCGCCAGGGCCGTGGGGTACCCGGTTCCGGGTCCGGTATTCACAGGGGATGTCATGGTGGCGACCCGGTCTGTAGCCCTGGGCACCCATGTAAAAAGGGGTATTGATTATAGTTTGTGTTTGTGACGCCACCTGTGGTATTCGGTCAGGGTGACCGACGCTGCTTTAAGGGGTCCTCTGGGGTGATGTTATGGCAGCTAGATCGTATAACTTCCTACAGGTGAAGTATGTCCCCAGGGCTCCCGGTGTGTAGATGGAAGATGGTGAATGGTGCAGTAAAGAATGGAGGACACAGGTTTGCAGTATCTTTACCAGGTTTACTGTAGACTTCAGGCATCCACAGTCCAGGGCACCAGCCCACAGGTACAGGCAGGGTCCGGACGGCTTGGAAGCAAGTTCAGAGCACCCTTTACCAGGTGGAGTTAAAAGCCTTCCTCATAGTGCGGTGGTGTTGTAGTTCCTTACTGCCTATGGCTTCTGATAAGGTCCTCACAGTTCTCTCTGTCCTCCATAAAGGTGGATAGATATAAATTTAGCGTGCACTCTACCTGATAAGGCGAGGTGCTGGTGTAATGGACCGAATGGCCCCAATCTAGATCATTTTTAAAGTTCACCGCTCTCTCTTGTGGATATCATGCAAAAAAAATCAAAATGTATTATAGCATAATCTGGGAGCGTAACAGAATCTTAAACAATAAGCGACATACAAGAAAAACGCCGGAGCCTTTGTCACCAATCGCTGTAAATAGAGAGAAAAGAAACCAAATAAATAAAACCAGAATGGAAATTCAAAATAATAAAGAACATCTGTGACTAATCTATATAGCGTGGGGTCCTCCTGGTGCAAATAAATATATACAAAGTATATACACACAATCTGTAAATGAAGGGGAAAAATAACGACAGGTCCACCTGAATCTGTGGACTAGGAATCCTACATAAAGATATATACACACATATACAAATATACATGAAAAAATGCTAGTATACTGAGACAGGACTGGATCATATATATATAAGAGTAATGGAAGTGCACAGTTACCAGGGCCATATTTGCCACTAGGCACTTGAGGGCACGTGCCTAGGGCGGGGACGATGCGGGGTGGCGGCACCTGAGCAAGGTTTTGTTTTTTTTTAAAGTCCTGGGTCACCTCCCGACCGACCACGTGGTTCCGCTCATTAAGGTCATGAATATGCGCATATTCATGACCTTAATGAGCGGTACCACATGACCGCTCACTCAGGAAGAAGGTGCTGCGCCGGGAGTTGAGACAGAGCCAGAGGGATGTCGGCGGGACAGGTGAGTATGAGGGACGGGGGAAGAAAGAGGACGGGGAGCAGAGCCATGAGAGAAGGAGCAGGGGGGGGGTGGAGAGATGAGCCATGCATACGGGGGGATTATGATCCATGCATACAAGAGGTGGGGGGGAATTATGAGCCATGCATACAGGGGGGGGGGGAATATGAGCCATGCATACAGCGGGGGGAATATGAGCCATGCATACAGGAGGGGGGGAATTATGAGCCATGCATACAGGAGGGGGGATATGAGCCATGCATACAGGGGGGGTAATTATGAGCCATGCATACAGGAGGGGGGGATATGAGCCATGAATACAGGGGGGAAATTATGAGCCATGCATACAGGAGGGGGGGAATTATGAGCCATGCATACAGGAGGGGGGATATGAGCCATGCATACAGGAGGTGGGGATATGAGCCATGAATACAGGGGGGAAATTATGAGCCATGCATACAGGAGGGGGGGAATTATGAGCCATGCATACAGGAGGGGGGATATGAGCCATGCATACAGGGGGGGAATTATGAGTCATGCATACAGGAGGGGGGGAATATGAGCCATGCATACAGGGGGGGAATTATGAGCCACGCATACAGGAGGGGGGAATTATGAGCCATGCATACAGGAGGGGGGATATGAGCCATGCATACAGGGGGGAATTATGAGCCATGCATACAGGAGGGGGGGAATATGAGCCATGCATACAGGGGGGGGGGAATTATGAGCCATGCATACAGGGGTGGAATTATGAGCCATACATACAGGAGGGGGACGGTGGTGGAATATGAGCCATGCATACAGGAGGTGGGGGGGGAATTATGAGCCATGCATACAGGAGGGGGGGATTATGAGCCATCATACAGGAGGGGGGAAATATGAGCCATGCATACTGTAGGGGGGGAATATGAGCCATGCATACAGGAGGAGGGGGGAATATGAGCCATGCATATGGGATGGGAGGGAGATTAGCCATGCATACAATATGGGAGGGGGGCATTATACAGTATTGAGCATCATGTGGGGTAATTATACAGTATGGAGCATCATGTGGGGCCATTATACAGTATTGAGCATCATGTGTGGCCATTATACAGCATAGAGCATCATGTGTGGCCATTATACAGTATGGAGCATCATGTGTGACCATTATACAGTATGGAGCATCATGTGTGGCTATTATACAGTATAGAGCATCATGTGTGGCCATTATACAGTATGGAGCATCATGTGTGGCTATTATACAGTATAGAGCATCATGTGTGGCTATTATACAGTATTGAGCATCATGTGTGGCCATTATACAGTATGGAGCATCATGTGTGACTATTATACAGTATAGAGCATCATGTGTGGCTATTATACAGTATTGAGCATCATGTGTGGCCATTATACAGTATGGAGCATCATGTGTGGCCATTATACAGTATAGAGCATCATGTGTGGCTATTATACAGTATTGAGCATCATGTGTGGCCATTATACAGTATGGAGCATCATGTGTGGCCATTATACAGTACTGAGCATCATGTGTGGCCATTTTACAGTACGGAGCATCATGTGTGGCTATTATACAGTATTGAACATCATGTGTGGCCATTATACAGTATTGAGCATCATGTGGGCCCATTATATAGTATTGAGCATCATGTGGGTCCATTATATAGTATTGAGCATCATGTGTGGCCATTATACAGTATTGAACATCATGTGTGGCCATTATACAGTATGGAGCATCATGTGTGGCCATTATACAGTATTGAACATCATGTGTGGCCATTATACAGTATGGAGCATCATGTGTGGCCATTATACAGTATGGAGCATCATGTGGGGTCATTATACAGTATGGAGCATCATGTGTGGCCATTATACAGTATGGAGCATCATGTGTGGCCATTATACAGTATGGAGCATGATGTGTGGCCATTATACAGTATGGAGCATCATGTGTGGCCATTATACAGTATGGAGCATCATGTGAGGCCATTATACAATATGGAGCATCATGTGGGGTCATTATACAGTATGGCGCATCATGTGTGGCCATTATACAGTATGGAGCATCATGTGTGGCCATTATACAGTATGAAGCATCATGTGTGGCCATTATACAGTATGGAGCATCATGCGTGGCCATTATACAGTATGGTGCATCATGTGCGGTCATTATACAGTATGGAGCATCATGTGTGGCCATTATACAGTATGAAGCATCATGTGTGGCCATTATACAGTATGGAGCATCATGCGTGGCCATTATACAGTATGGTGCATCATGTGCGGTCATTATACAGTATGGAGCATCATGTGTGGCCATTATACAGTATGGAGCATCATGTGTGGCCATTATACAGTATGGTGCATCATGTGTGGCCATTATACAGTATGGAGCATCATGCGTGGCCATTATACAGTATGGTGCATCATGTGTGGCCATTATACAGTATGAAGCATCATGTGTGGCCATTATACAGTATGGAGCATCATGTGTGGCCATTATACAGTATGGAGCATCATGTGTGGCCATTATACAGTATGGAGCATCATGTGTGGCCATTATACAGTATGAAGCATCATGTGTGGCCATTATACAGTATGGAGCATCATGCGTGGTCATTATACAGTATGGTGCATCATGTGCGGTCATTATACAGTATGGAGCATCATGTGTGGCCATTATACAGTATGAAGCATCATGTGTGGCCATTATACAGTATGGAGCATTTATGCGTGGCCATTATACAGTATGGTGCATCATGTGCGGTCATTATACAGTATGGAGCATCATGTGTGGCCATTATACAGTATGGAGCATCATGTGTGGCCATTATACAGTATGGAGCATCATGTGTGGCCATTATACAGTATGGAGCATCATGTGTGGCCATTATACAGTATGGAGCATCATGTGTGGCCATTATACAGTATGGAGCATCACGTGTGGCCATTATACAGTATGGAGCACTGTGTGGCCATATTTATTTTTGTTTATAATTATTGGATATGAAACAGTGTGATCAGCAGTGCTAAATGGGTGTGGTTGGGACGTGGATATGTGTGTGACTCGTGGAATGGGTGTGGTCAGAGGCGTGGCCTAAAATTATACCTCTTTGGTTGGGATGAATGGTACCACATTTGCCAGATCACGGCAAGTGCCGCAAATCCCATAGGGAATGAATGAGGCCGAACGCAGTGTTGCCGTAAGTGATCTGTTACACGGCAGATGCAGAAAAACTGCCCGATCTGCTGCAAAAGGCGACTTTCACATCAGAGATTCTTGCCAAAGTCACTGCCGATAGTGTCATACTCACCAATGGGGGAGGTAGCACTAAAAGTGCCTAGGGCAGCAGAAACTCTAAATACGGCCCTGGGGGGTTACCTTATTCCAGAAGGAAAAGAGATAAGGAAGGATGGGGATAAGGATCACAGAGGTATCATATGGATACTGTGAGAGACATTAAAAAGGAAATTAGCATATATAATATCACAGCCAAGTGCCCATAGGGGTATAAGGTACCTAATGGTTATGTGTCCGTATATGGTAGCCCACTCTGTGGCTGTTGGTAATCTGTAGGTAGGTAATATACACACGTATACGTTTTTAGTACAGGGGCTATAAAGAGGTCAGGTCGGTTATAGGCAAGGTGAATTACCTGTGTGAAGGGTATGTAGGACAGCCGCGATCCGTCATATCCGGCCTGAGCTGCTGACTTCCGGTCTGGCGGCATGTAGTATTATTTAACCCTGGCTGTGGCGGTGAACATGCACGCCGACACAGCAGGGCGCGGGAGCGCCGCTTACAACTACCCTTCACACAGGTAATTCACAGTATCCATATGATACCTCTGGGATCCTTATCCCCAGCCTTCCTTATCTCTTTTCCTTCTGGAATAAGGTAACCGTGCACTTCCATTACTCTTATATATATATGATCCAGTCCTGTCTCAGTATACTAGCATTTTTTCATGTATATTTGCATATGTGTGTATATATCTTTATGTAGGATTCCTAGTCCACAGATTCAGGTGGACCTGTCGTTATTTTTTTCCCTTCATTTACAGATTGTGTGTATATACTTTGTATATATTAATTTGCACCAGGAGGACCCCACACTATAGACTATTCACAGATGTTCTTTATTATTTTGAATTTCCATTCTGGTTTTACTTATTTATTTTGTTTCTTTTCTCTATTTACAGCGATTTGTGATAAAGGCTCCGGCGGAGCCGAAACGTTTTTCTTGTATGTCGCTTATTGTTTAAGATTCTGTTACGCTCACAGAGTATGCTATAATAAATTTAGATTTTTTTTTGCATGATATCCACAAGAGAGTGCAGTGAACTTTAAAAATTATCTCCATAAAGATGGGACCTTAACCCGTATGGCAGGTGACTCGAGCCTTTTTACAGGGTCTCTATCATGTCGCGGCTCGGTGTCACTGTGCCTCCTGGGTATTAGGGCGAACAGGTGACGTGATGTGTAATCCAGCTGTCCTGCTGGTTTCTGCTGTCAGTCCTGGAGTCCCTCACAACCTCAGTGTTCCGGCTACCGGTAATCTGCGCCAGCCAGGGAGGTAGCTAATTCACTGCTCTGCTCCACTGGTGTTCCTTCTCATGTGCTTTGCTCTTCCACACGCTCACTACAATCTGTTTGGCTGTCTGTATTATCTCTGTCTAGGAGCTGCAGCACTTTCTCGTGGCTGCACGGCTCCTCATACGTTCTTCCTCCCTCAGACTGCTCCAGTCTGCTCTCGGGCACTATCTGACTAACTTTCCCTCCAAACAACAATATATCTCTAAATGCAGGCGAGTCACCTAGAAATTAGGATCAACAGCTCCCCCTTGTGGCCTGGAGTGTGAACAAGTTACATGTTTGTGTTACTTGGTGAGAGTTATCCTTCATCGCTTCCAAGTGTGACATCTCCCCTTGAGGAAAGCAATGCCACTGTGATGACCAGGACCCTGGGGCATCACACTAATGCCACCACTGTGCCCCTTACATAGTAATAATGACTCCTTTGTGCTCGCTAAATAGTAAAATGCCTTCCTAGAAAATTAGTGCCCTGTGCTAGTGCTCTCCACTTTTTGTCCCTAAAAAGTAATAATATCCCATATGCAGCTTTAAAGGTCACAATAGTCTGACTGCCCCATAGCAATAATGCTTAAGTGCCCAATTAAGATTTAATAATGTCTCCTAAGTTCCTCCCATGTACAGCTCCACTATACACAGTATGGGGGGCCCACAGCTTCCCTGTACACAGTATAATGCCCCCACAGCTCCCCTATACACAGAATGATGATCCCACAGCTCTTCTATACACAGTATGATGAGCCCACTGCTCCCCTATACACAGTGTGATGTCCTCACTGCTCCCCTCTATACAGTATGATGAGCCCACTGCTCCACTATACACAGTATAATGCCAACAGAGCTCCACTATAGAAAGTATTATGCTCCCCTATACACAGTATGATGATCCCACAATTTCTCTATACACAGTTTGATGTCCCAACTGCTCCCCTTTACATAGTATAGTGAGCCCACAACTCCCCTATACACCGTATGATGTCCCCACTGCTCCCTTCTATACAGTATGATGAGCCCACTGCTCCCCTATACAAAGAATGATGATCCCACAGCTCCTCTATACACAGTATAATGCCAACAGAGCTCCACTATAGAAAGTGTTATGCCCCCCAGAGGTTCCCTATATACAGTATAATGGGCCAACTGCTCCCTTATGCACAGTATAATACCTTCACAGCTCCCCTATACACAGTATGGCAAGCCCACAGCTCCCCCATACACAATATGATGATCTCACAGCTCCCTTATACACAGTAGGATGGGCCTGCAGCTCCCGTACATACAGTACGATGTCCAACAGAGTTCCCCTATACATGGAATTATGTCCCCGCTGCTCCCCCAAAACACAGTGTAATAGTTAATAGCGTTCTTACACCATGCAGCGAGAGAGTCCCACTGGAAGGAGGAAATTATCTTTATTTCTCCCGGCAGCCTCGCTCTTCCAGTCATAGGGGCGGCGTCTGCACAGTTTCAGTCACTGCTCTGTGTATAGAGAGCGGCAGCTGTAACCGTGCCCCGGCACTGACTGACAGCCAGCTCAGAATTCTCTACCACCCGGTAGCTATGCCACTGGTGCCCCTATGAACAGTAATGCTTCTTAAGGGCCCACTTGACATTTAATAATGTCCTGAGTCCCCCCATGTACAGTAACAATGGCCTCAGCATTGCTGATGTCCACAGGCGTCATGTGATGACTCTTTTGGCTTTTCTCAATTCTCTATTGAGAGAAGCCAAACCTTTCTAGCGGACACATGCACATAGCAAACATGGACGCCTGACCGCCTGATAACGCCAGTGATATTGGGGGCTCATGCAGCAGGTGCTCCATGTCATGATTACGCAGTTATTCCAAGACTTTTATTTCAACATTTATTCATAACATTTATTCCAAGACTTTATTAACTTTATAATAATTTGCTTATTAAATTATTAAAGCACCACTCCAGCAGGTGATTTTTTTAATAGCTGGAGCTTTAACCCCTTTACCCCAAGGGTGTATTGCACGTTAATGACAAGGCAAATTTTTACAATTCTCACCACTGTCCCTTTATGAGGTTATAAATCTGGAGCGCTTCAACGGATCCTGCTGATTCTGACAATGTTTTCCCGTGACATATTGTACCTCTTGATAGTGGTAAAATTTATTGGATATGACTTGCGTTTATTTGTGAAAAAAACAGAAATTTGGCAAAAAAAATTCAAATTTTCAAATTTTCCAACTTTGAATTTTCATGCCCTTAAATCACACAGATATGTCACACAAAATACTTAATAAGTAATATTTCTCACATGTCTACTTTACATCAGCACTAGGGTTGAGCGACTTTTAGTTTTTTAGGGTCGAGTCGGGTTTCGCGAAACCCGACTATCTCAAAAGTCGAGTCGAGTGGAATCGGCCGATTATCGCGAAAAGTCGGGGATCGACCGAAACACAAAATCCAATGCAAGTCAATGGGGGAGCATATTCGGCAGTGAGTGGAGGCTAGGAAAACATGTACAGTGCCCATTTTAATGGCAAAAACATCCATTCTTGTTACTGAAGCTCGTCAATCTTAATTTACCTTATAATAATAGTAAGGCATTGGAAATTGGGGGTCATTTGGCTAAAGTTGTGGGGGGTAGGGCTGGTTCAAGTATTTAGTGGGCCCAGGAAATCTGGACCACGTCACGGCAGTGGAGCAGGGAGAGGTAAGTATTTCAACTTTGCAAGTGCTGTGATCCTGAGCAAGCAGGGGGGTCCCACTCGTTGGCATTGGCACTGGCACAGGGCCCCTCAAAGTACGGCGGTGTGTTTGCACGGCGGGGGCGCCTCCCAGCGGCAGCAACACTTTTGCGTACTATGAGGGGCCCTGTGCCAGTGACGTCGCCAACGAGTATTCCTCCCCCCACCTGATGAAGGAACCTGCACTTTCATCTGCACCTTCCTCTTTGTCCCAGTGTAAGGTGGTATGGTATGCGGGAAGAGGAACCTGACTTTCAGCAGGGTTACAATCTTGCTGTGTAGCGTGCACGGGGAATGTTGCGTTATGGGTCAATGTACCAGCAGACTCTTCTATCACTGGTTGGGCAATGGGCAGGATGAGGAGGAAACACAGATATGGACCCAAAGAATAAAGTGGGCTAAATGCAGTTCAAAATTGGTAACAGGACTAACCTGGGGGCATTGCTTTGTTCAATGAAGGACGACTGTAATGAGAGGCTGACACAGAGAGTAGGCCCAAATCAGTAAGTAGTCTAAATGCAGTTCAAAATTGGCAACAGTAGTAAACAGGCGGCACAGCTTTGTTCAGTGGAGGAGAACAGCAAGGAGCGGCAGACACCGATAGTAGGCCCCAACCCAACTAGTAGGCCAAATGCAGTCTAACATTAACAACTACTTAACGACAGCCTGAAAATGGAATTTCAGGACAGGAAACCAGGAGAACAGCAAGGAGCGGCAGACACTGTTAGTAGGCCCCAACCCAACTAGTAGGCCAAATGCAGTTGTTCCATTTAACAACTATTTAACAAGAGCCTGACGATAGAAGCTCAGGAAAGGCGACCTGGAGAACACATTGGAGCGGGAGACACCGTCTCTACAACCCAGATCCAACTTGTAGGCCTAATGCAGTGTTGTTTCAACAACTACTTAACGAGAGCTAGAAGATAGAAGCTATGGAGAGGCAACCTGGAGAACACCTTGGAGCGGAAGACACCGTCTCTACAACCCAGACCCAACTTGTAGGCCTAATGCAGTGTTGTTTCAACAACTGCTTAACGAGAGCTAGAAGATAGAAGCTATGGAGAGGCAACCTGGAGAACACCTTGGAGCAGGAGACACCTTCTCTACAACCCAGACCCAACTTGTAGGCCTAATGCAGTGTTGTTTCAACAACTACTTAACGAGAGCTAGAAGATAGAAGCTATGGAGAGGCAACCTGGAGAACACCTTGGAGCGGAAGACACCGTCTCTACAACCCAGACCCAACTTGTAGGCCTAATGCAGTGTTGTTTCAACAACTACTTAACGAGAGCTAGAAGATAGAAGCTATGGAGAGGCAACCTGGAGAACACCTTAGAGCGGGAGACACCGTCTCTACAACCCAGACCCAACTTGTAGGCCTAATGCGGTGTTGTTTCAACAACTACTTAACGAGAGCTAGAAGATAGAAGCTATGGAGAGGCAACCTGGAGAACACCTTGGAGCGGGAGACACCTTCTCTACAACCCAGACCCAACTTGTAGGCCTAATGCAGTGTTGTTTCAAAAACTACTTAACGAGAGCTAGAAGATAGAAGCTATGGAGAGGCAACCTGGAGAACACCTTGGAGCGGGAGACACCGTCTCTACAACCCAGACCCAACTTGTAGGCCTAATGCAGTGTTGTTTCAACAACTACTTAACGAGAGCTAGAAGATAGAAGCTATGGAGAGGCAACCTGGAGAACACCTTGGAGCGGAAGACACCGTCTCTACAACCCAGACCCAACTTGTAGGCCTAATGCAGTGTTGTTTCAACAACTACTTAACGAGAGCTAGAAGATAGAAACTATGGAGAGGCAACCTGGAGAACACCTTGGAGCGGAAGACACCGTCTCTACAACCCAGACCCAACTTGTAGGCCTAATGCAGTGTTGTTTCAACAACTACTTAACGAGAGCTAGAAGATAGAAACTATGGAGAGGCAACCTGGAGAACACCTTGGAGCGGGAGACACCGTCTTTACAACCCAGACCCAACTTGTAGGCCTAATGCAGTGTTGTTTCAACAACTACTTAACGAGAGCTAGAAGATAGAAGCTATGGAGAGGCAACCTGGAGAACACCTTGGAGCGGGAGACACCGTCTCTACAACCCAGAACCAACTTGTAGGCCTAATGCAGTGTTGTTTCAACAACTACTTAACGAGAGCTAGAAGATAGAAGCTATGGAGAGGCAACCTGCAGAACACCTTGGAGCGGGAGACAACATCTCTACAACCCAGACCCAACTTGTAGGCCTAATGCAGTGTTGTTTCAACAACTGTTGTGAATTCTGTGGCAGAGCTCCCTCCTGTGGCCACAAGTGGTATTTCGGCTGGTTCTCTCTGTGAGCTTCCGTTGGTGGAAGGTAGTGGTACTGCGGCTTCTGAGCCTCCTTCCTCAGGTGATGTGGTGATGTCGTTAGACGTTTCCTATTTAGCTCCACCTGGTGCTTTGATCCTGGCCTCTTGTCAATGTTCTAGTGTGGATCTAGCTTCCTCCTGGATCGTTCCTGTGGCCTGCTGCTCTGCATAAGCTAAGTTGTGCTGTGTTATTTTTTTTGGTTTGCTGTTTTTTTCTGTCCAGCTTGCTCTTTTGTTTTTGTTGCTTGCTGGAAGCTCTGAGACGCAGAGGGTGTACCTCCGTGCCGTTAGTTCGGTACGGAGGGTCTTTTTGCCCCCTCTGCGTGGTTGTTAGTAGGGTTTTGTGTTGACCGCAAAGTTACCTTTTCTATCTTCGGTCTATTCAGAAAGTCGGGCCTCACTTTGCTAAATCTGTTTCATCTCTACGTTTGTAATTTCATCTCACTCACAGTCATTATATGTGGGGGCTGCCTTTTCCTGTGGGGAATTTCTTTGAGGCAAGTTAGGCTTGTTTTCCTCTTAGGCCTAGCTAGTTTCTCAGGCTGTGCTGAGTTGCATAGGTAGCGTTAGGCGCAATCCACGGCCGCCTTTAGTTGTGGTACGATAGTATAGGGATTGCGGTCAGCAGAGTTCCCACGTCTCAGAGCTCGTCCTATGTTTTTGGTTATTGTCAGGTCACTATTTGTGCTCTGAACTTCAACATCCATTGTGGTTCTGAATTACCATTTCATGACAAACAACTACTTAACGAGAGCTAGAAGAGAGAAGCTATGGAGAGGCAACCTGGAGAACACCTTGGAGCGGAAGACACTGTCTCTACAACACAGACCCAACTTGTAGGCCTAATGCAGTGTTGTTTCAACAACTACTTAACGAGAGCTAGAAGATAGAAGCTATGGAGAGGCAACCTGGAGAACACCTTGGAGCGGGAGACACCGTCTCTACAACCCAGACCCAACTTGTAGGCCTAATGCAGTGTTGTTTCAACAACTACTTAACGAGAGCTAGAAGATAGAAGCTATGGAGAGGCAACCTGGAGAACACCTTGGAGCGGAAGACACCGTCTCTACAACCCAGACCCAACTTGTAGGCCTAATGCAGTGTTGTTTCAACAACTACTTAACGAGAGCTAGAAGATAGAAGCTATGGAGAGGCAACCTGGAGAACACCTTGGAGCGGGAGACACAGTCTCTACAACCCAGACCCAACTTGTAGGCCTAATGTGGTGTTGTTTCAACAACTACTTAACGAGAGCTAGAAGATAGAAGCTATGGAGAGGCAACCTGGAGAACACCTTGGAGTGGGAGACAACATCTCTACAACCCAGACCCAACTTGTAGGCCTAATGCAGTGTTGTTTCAACAACTAGTTAACGAGAGCTAGAAGATAGAAGCTATGGAGAGGCAACCTGGAGAACACCTTGGAGCGGGAGACACCGTCTCTACAACCCAGACCCAACTTGTAGGCCTAATGCAGTGTTTCAACAACTACTTAACGAGAGCTAGAAGATAGAAGCTATGGAGAGGCAACCTGGAGAACACCTTGGAGCGGGAGACACCGTCTCTACAACCCAGACCCAACTTGTAGGCCTAATGCAGTGTTGTTTCAACAACTACTTAACGAGAGCTAGAAGATAGAAGCTATGGAGAGGCAACCTGGAGAACACCTTGGAGCGGAAGACACCGTCTCTACAACACAGACCCAACTTGTAGGCCTAATGCAGTGTTGTTTCAACAACTACTTAACGAGAGCTAGAAGATAGAAGCTATGGAGAGGCAACCTGGAGAACACCTTGGAGCGGAAGACACCGTCTCTACAACCCAGACCCAACTTGTAGGCCTAATGCAGTGTTTCAACAACTACTTAACGAGAGCTAGAAGATAGAAGCTATGGAGAGGCAACCTGGAGAACACCTTGGAGCGGGAGACACCGTCTCTACAACCCAGACCCAACTTGTAGGCCTAATGCAGTGTTGTTTCAACAACTACTTAACGAGAGCTAGAAGATAGAAGCTATGGAGAGGCAACCTGGAGAACACCTTGGAGCGGAAGACACCGTCTCTACAACCCAGACCCAACTTGTAGGCCTAATGCAGTGTTGTTTCAACAACTACTTAACGAGAGCTAGAAGATAGAAGCTATGGAGAGGCAACCTGGAAAACACCTTGGAGCGGGAGACACCGTCTCTACAACCCAGACCCAACTTGTAGGCCTAATGTGGTGTTGTTTCAACAACTACTTAACGAGAGCTAGAAGATAGAAGCTATAGAGAGGCAACCTGGAGAACACCTTGGAGCATCAGACACCGTTAGTAGGCCCTACCGAAGTAGTAGCCCCAATGCAGTTTTCAAATTCCTATAGGCTGAAAACCAGACTATTGACGCTCAGCTTTTTTCAGAGGAGGACAGCTGTATTGAGTGGCGCAGACAGACACAGGTAGTAGGCCTTGAACAAAAAATTTGGCTCAGTGCAGTTTAAAAAAGGTTACAGGGGTACACGGGCAGCAGTGGTCTGGTCAGTGGAGGACAATTTCAATTATGGACCGCAGACAGACTTAGTACGCCTACAATTAAAAAAAGGATGCTCTATGCAATTTAAAATAGGTTCCAGGAGTACACGGGCAGCAGTGGTGTGGTCAGTGGAGGACTATTGGAAGGAGGGACCGCAGACAGGCTTAGTAGGCCTAACATACCAAAAGTAGGCTGTAGGCACTTTAAAATAGGTTCCAGGGGTACACGAGCAGCAGTGGTGTGGTCAGTGGAGGACTACAGGAAGGAGGGACCGCAGACAGGCTTAGTAGGCCTAACATAGCAAAAGTAGGCTGTAGGCACTTTAAAATATGTTCCAGGGGTACACGGGCAGCAGTGGTGTGGTCAGTGGAGGACTATTGGAAGGAGGGACCGCAGACAGGCTTAGTAGGCCTAACATAACAAAAGTAGGCTGTAGGCACTTTAAAATAGGTTCCAGGGGTACACGGGCAGCAGTGGTGTGGTCAGTGGAGGACTATTGGAAGGAGGGACTGCAGACAGGTTTAGTAGGCCTAACATAACAAAAGTAGGCTCTATGCACTTGGAATTATCTTGCAGGGGTACACAGGCAGCATTGGTGTTGTCAGCGGAGGCCGATTGTAATGAATGTCTAACAGTTAGTACTCCCAAAAAATAAATAGATGTTAATGTCTCGCAATACAACAAAACCAAAAAACAAAAGGGTGGCATACTTAGGTACAGGGGTGGGCTCCTCTGCTGAGTTTCAGACCTAGTAATTTGGCGCAAAGTATTTACTGGTGTAAATATAGGACACTGCCCCTGACTATTTTAAGTAGCATCATACATGTCAACACATTGGTATTGTCAGTGCCAGGCATTGAAGGATGTCAGTGCATAGACTAAACATTGGTGGAGCTGTGAGAGATAATTTTGCAAATCGTAGAGCACTGTTTGAGCTGGGGGGGGGGGGGGGAAACTGTCTTGTGGCCGGCGGTACAGGCCCAGGACCCCTCATGTTACAACGGTGTGTCTGACGTTGGTTGCGTGCCACCACCGCCAGAGACACTTTATTGTACTATGAGGGACCCAGTGGCAGTGCCGTTGACCAAAAGCGGGCACACCCACCTCTTCAGACAAACCGCACTCTCACGGGTGCTTGCGCCAAGTGGCAAGACCACGGCCCCGTGGGGGGGAGTTTGGCCATTTAGGGAGGTGTAAACATGTCGTATGCAGGACAAACAGCTGCTGCAAATTACGAGATTGGAAAATTCAGTCAGAGCAGTCCACAAGCAAGACCTTTTCATTGGAAAGCTAGGTGTCAGCCGGGAAAGGTGGGGCAAAATAATTCGAAATCCAGTAGTGGTTCATTTTAATGAAGGTCAGATCATCAACATTTTGGGTAGCCAGACGAGTCCTTGTTTCGGTTAATATTGAACCTGCAGCACTGAATACTCTTTCTGATAGCACACTAGCTGCTGGGCAAGCAACCTCCTGCAATGCATATTCTGCCAATTCTGGCCAGGTGTCTAATTTGGATGCCCAGTAATCAAATGGGAATGACGGTTGAGGGAGAACATCGATAAGGAATGAAAAATAGTTAGTAACCATACTGGACAAATGTTGTCTCCTTTCACTTTGAATTGATGCTGCAGTACCTGTCCTGTCTGCGGTCATAGCAAAATCACTCCACAACCTGGTCAGAACACCCCTCTGTCCAATGCCACTTCTGATTTGTGCACCTTTAACACCTCTGGCCTGCTGCCCCCTGCAGCTCGTGTGAGAACCATCACCGGCGCTGTGTGCTGGGAATGCCTGAATCAAACGGTCAACAAGAGTTGATTGTTTGGTTGCTAATATTTGTTCCAGGTTCTCATGTGGCATAATATTTTGCAATTTGCCTTTATAGCGAGGATCAAGGAGGCAGGCCAACCAGTAATCGTCATCGGTCATCATTTTAATAATGCGTGGGTCCCTTTTGAGGATACGTAAGGCATAATCCGCCATGTGGGCCAAAGTTCCAGTTGTCAAATCTGCGGTTGTGCTGGGTTGAGGGGCAGTTACAGGCAAATCTACGTCACTTGTGTCCCTCAAAAAAACAGAACCCGGCCTTGCCACGCCACCAATTTCCAGTGGCCCCGGAGAAGCTTCCTCATTAAAAAAATACTCATCCCCATCATCCTCCTCTTCCTCCTCCTCCTGTTCGCCCGCTACCTCGTCCTGTACATTGCCCTGACCAGACAATGGCTGACTGTCATCAAGGCTTTCCGCTTCTTCTGCTGCAGACGCCTGCTCCTTTATGTGCATCAAACTTTGCATCTGCAGATGCATTAGGGGGATGCTCATGCTTATTATGGTGTTGTCTGCACTAACCAGCCGTGTGCATTCCTCAAAACACTGAAGGACTTGACACATGTCTTGTACCTTCGACCACTGCACACCTAACAACTCCATGTCTGCCATCCTACTGCCTGCCCGTGTATGTGTATCCTCCCACAAATACATAACAGCACGCCTCTGTTCGCACACTCTCTGAAGCATGTGCAATGTTGAGTTCCACCTTGTTGCAACGTCGATGATTAGGCGATGCTGGGGAAGGTTCAAAGACCGCTGATAGGTCTGCATACGGCTGGAGTGTACGGGCGAACGGCGGATATGCGAGCAAAGTCCGTGCACTTTGAGGAGCAGGTCGGATAACCTCGGATAACTTTTCAGGAAGCACTGCACCACCAGGTTTAAGGTGTGAGCCAGGCAAGGAATGTGTTTCAGATGGGAAAGGGCGATGGCAGCCATGAAATTCCTTCCGTTATCACTCACTACCTGGCCTGCCTCAAGATCTACAGTGCCCAGCCACGACTGCGTTTCTTTCTGCAAGAACTCGGACAGAACTTCCGCGGTGTGTCTGTTGTCGCCCAAACACTTCATAGCCAATACAGCCTGCTGACGCTTGCCAGTAGCTGCCCCATAATGGGACACCTGGTGTGCAACAGTGGCAGCTGCGGATGGAGTGGTTGTGCGACTGCAGTCTGTGGACGAGCTCTTGCTTCTGCAGGAGGACGAGGAGGAGGGGGGGGCGAACGGCTACAGCCAACTGTTTCCTAGACCGTGGGCTAGGCAGAACTGTCCCAATATTGCTGTCCCCTGTGGACCCTGCATCCACCACATTCACCCAGTGTGCCGTGATGGACACGTAACGTCCCTGGCCATGCCTACTGGTCCATGCATCTGTTGTCAAGTGCACCTTTGTACTCACAGATTGCCTGAGTGCATGGACGATGCGCTCTTT
The DNA here is from genome assembly GCF_032444005.1 of Ranitomeya imitator. Classification (NCBI taxonomy): domain Eukaryota; kingdom Metazoa; phylum Chordata; class Amphibia; order Anura; family Dendrobatidae; genus Ranitomeya; species Ranitomeya imitator. The sequence goes on from NW_027194904.1 coordinate 88,155, forward strand.
AACATGCTGGTGGAGGGCTGGGATGGCTTTTCTCGAAAAGAAGTGTCAACTGGGTAGCTCATAGCGTGGTACAGCGTAGTCCATCAGGGCTTTGAAAGCTTCGCTTTCAACTAACCGGTAGGGCATCATCTCTAACGAGATTAGTCTAGCTATGTGGGTGTTCAAACCCTGTGTACGCGGATGCGAGGATGAGTACTTCCTTTTTCTAACGAGAGTCTCATGTAGGGTGAGCTGGACTGGAGAGCTGGAGATTGTGGAACTAGCGGGGGTGCCGGTGGACATGGCAGACTGAGAGACGGTTGGAGACGGTATTCTTGCCGGTGCCCTACATGCAGTGTTTCCTACTACGAAACTGGTGATTCCCGGACCCTGACTGCTTTGGCCTGGCAACGAAACCTGCACAGATACTGGTGGCCTTACAGTGACGGAAATGATGTACCGTTGCTGACTAGCTTCATTGGCCGAGGGTGCTACAACCTTAAGGGACGTTTGGTAGTTAGTCCAGGCTTGCAAATGCATGGTGGTTAAATGTCTATGCATGCAACTTGTATTTAGACTTTTCAGATTCTGACCTCTGCTTAAGGTAGTTGAACATTTTTGACAGATGACTTTGCGCTGATCAATTGGATGTTGTTTAAAAAAATGCCGGACTGCACTCTTTCTAGCATCGGATACCTTTTCAGGCATTGCAGACTGAGCTTCTTTAACCGGATGGCCATGCTGTCCTCCAACTGGTTTTGGCTTTGCCACGCGTTTTGGGCCAGATACGGGCCCGGCAGATGGAACCTGTTGCGATGTTGATGCCTGCTGCGGCCCCTCCTCCTCCGCTTCAGAACTACTGCCGCCTGCACCCTGTTCCCCCAATGGCTGCCAATCGGGGTCAACAACTGGGTCATCTATGACATCCTCTTCTATCTCATGTGCAACTTTGTCTGTGTTACCGTGTAAGCCGGTGGTATAGCGTTCGTGACGGGGCACCATAGTCTCATCAGGGTCTGATTCTGGATCAGTACACTGCGAGGGCAATGTTGTGGTTTGAGTCAAAGGAACAGCATAGTAATCTGGCTGTCGCTGTGCATCTGCGCACTCCATGTCCGATTCAACTTGTAATGGGCATGGCCTGTTAACTGTTTCACTTTCTAACCCAGGAACGGTATGTGTAAAGAGCTCCATGGAGTAACTCGTTGTGTCGCCTGACGCATACTTCTCTGTTGTTGTTTTTGCTGAACAGGACAATGGAGCAACTTGTCCCTGAGCGTGAACATCCACTAACGACGCGCTGCTTTTACATTTACCAGTTTCAGAAGAGGAGGCAAAAGAGCTAGAGGCTGAGTCAGCAAGGAAAGCCAAAACTTGCTCTTGCTGCTCCGGCTTTAAAAGCGGTTTTCCTACTCCCAGAAAAGGGAGCGTTCGAGGCCTTGTGTAGCCAGATGATGAACCTGGCTCCACAGCTCGAGACTTAGGTGCTATATTGTTTTTCCCACGACCACCTGATGCTCCACCACCACTATCATCATTACCAGCTCGCAATGAACGCCCACGGCCACGACCTCTTCCACCAGACTTCCTCATTGTTTTAAAAATGTAACCAAAGTAACGGTATTTGTTACTGTAAAACAACTTACAAGGTGAACTCAAACTTCTGTAGGATTTAGATATCCCTTTATAGGTGGGTGAGACTGCAAGGAAAATCAGGCACAATGTTACACACTCGGTTTTCTGTGGCACAAAATGAGAGAGATGCCACACACGCAGGACTGGCACTCAAGCACAAATGCCAATATTAATCTCCCACTATTTATTTTTTTTCAGGGAGAATTTAAAAACCAAAATAAAAAAAACAGACACTAGGCTTTCTGTGCCCCACAATTTGAGAGAGATGGCACACACGACTGGCACTCAAGCACAAATGCCAATATTAATCTCCCACTATTTATTTTTTTTCAGGGAGAATTTAAAAACCAAAATAAAAAAAAAAACAGACACTAGGCTTTCTTTGCCCCACAATTTGAGAGAGATGGCACACACGACTGGCACTCAAGCGCAAATGCCAATATTAATCTCCCACTATTTATTTTTTTTCAGGGAGAATTTAAAAACCAAAATAAAAAAAAGACACTAGGCTTTCTGTGCCCCACAATTTGAGAGAGATGGCACACACGACTGGCACTCAAGCACAAATGCCAATATTAATCTCCCACTATTTTTTTTTTTTCAGGGAGAATTTAAAAACCGAAATAACAAAATAAAACAGACACTAGGCTTTCTGTGGCCCACAATTTGAGAGAGATGGCACACACGACTGGCACTCAAGCACAAATGCCAATATTAATCTCCCACTATTTATTTTTTTTCAGGGAGAATTTAAAAACCAAAATAAGAAAAAGACACTAGGCTTTCTGTGCCCCACAATTTGAGAGAGATGGCACACACGACTGGCACTCAAGCGCAAATGCCAATATTAATCTCCCACTATTTATTTTTTTTCAGGGAGAATTTAAAAACCAAAATAAAAAAAAAAGACACTAGGCTTTCTGTGCCCCTAAATTTGAGAGAGATGGCACACACGACTGGCACTCAAGCACAAATGCCAATAGTAATCTCCCACTATTTATTTTTTTTTTCAGGGAGAATTTAAAAAACAAAACACAAAAAAACAGACACTAGGCTTTCTGTGCCCCACAATTTGAGAGAGATGGCACACACGACTGGCACTGAAGCACAAATGCCAATATTAATCTCCCACTATTTTTTTTTTTATTTCTGGGAGAATTGGCAAGAAATCAGGCCCACTGTTAGACTGTATGTTTTCTGTGCCAGAAAATGAGACACAGATGCCACACACAGGAATGCCACTGATGCAGATTTGCCAATTTTAATCTGCACCCTTTTTTTTTTATTCAGGGAGACTAGTGAATAAATCTGGGCCACTGTATTAGAGTATATTTTCTGTGGCAGAAAGTGGCTTGAACAGATGTAACAAAAAAAAAAAAAAAAGGGACTGTCCTACAATTACTATCTCCCTGCAGTTATCTCAGCAATGTATGGCAGGCAGCAATAACAAGGAGTGGACTGCTGCACAAATTAAATAAAAAGTGTGGACAAACAAACGATAGCTGTGCAGAAAGGAAGGAACAACATTTGTGCTTTGAAAAAAGCAGTTGGTTTGCACAGCGGTGTACAAACAGCAATGCAGCTATCAGGGAGCCTTCTAGGCAGCCCAATGAGCTACAGCGCTGAGGAAAAAAAATGTAGCCTCCACTGTCCCTGCAAACAAAAGGTGGTGTTGGACAGTGGAAATCGCTACAGCACAAGCGGTTTGGGGGTTAATGGACCCTGCCTAACGCTATCCCTGCTTCCGACGAAGCGGCAGCAACCTCTCCCTATGCTCGGATCAGCAACAGTAAGATGGCGGTCGGCGGGAACGCCCCTTTATAGCCCCTGTGACGCCGCAGACAGCAAGCCAATCACTGCAATGCCCTTCTCTAAGATGGTGGGGACTGAGACCTATGTCATCACGCTGCCCACACTCTGCGTCCACCTTCATTGGCTGAGAAATGGCGCTTTTCGCGTCATTGAAACGCGACTTTGGCGCGAAAGTCGCGTACCGCATGGCCGACCCCACACAGGGATCGGGTCGGGTTTCATGAAACCCGACTGTGCCAAAAGTCAGCGACTTATGAAAATGACCGACCTGGTTCGCTCAACCCTAATCAGCACAATTTTGGAACCAAATTTTTTTTTTGTTAGGGAGTTATAAGGGTTAAAAGTTGGCCAGTGATTTCTCATTTTTACAAGACCATATTTTTTAGGGACCACATCACATTTGAAATCACTTTGAGGGGCCTATATGATAGAAAATACCCAAGTGTGACACCATTCTAAAAACTGCACCCCTCAAAGTGGTCAAAACCACATTCAAGAAGTTTATTAACCCTTCTGGTGCTTCACAGCAATTTTTGGAATATTTAAAAAAATGAACATTTAACTTTTTTTTCACAAAAACATTACTTCAGATCCAATTTTTTTATTTTTTTCCCCAAGGGTAACAGGAGAAATTGGACCCCAAACGTTGTGCAATTTGTCCTGAGTATTCAGATACCCCATATGTGGGGGTAAACCACTGTTTGGGCGCACGGCAGAGCTCGGAAGGGAAGAAGCGCCGTTTGACTTTTTCAACGCAAAATTGGCTGGAATTGAGATCGGACACCATGTCACGTTTGGAGAGCCCCTGATGTGCATAAACAGTGGAATCCCCCCTAAAGTGACCCCATTTTAAAAACTAGACCCCCCAAGGAACTGATCTAGATGTGTGGTGAGCACTTTGAACAGCCAAATCCTTCACAGAAGTTTATAAGGTAGAGCTGTAAAATTAAAAAAAATCATATTTGTTCGACAAAAATGATCCTTTCACCCCCAATTTTAATTTTCCCAAGGGTAACCCCGTCAGTTATTGTGCAATTTGTCCTGAGTACGCTTATGCCCCATATGTGGGGGTAAACCACTGTTTGGGCTCATGGCAGATCTCAGAAGGGACGGAGCGCTGTTTGACTTTTTCAACGCAAAATTGGCTGGAATTGAGATCGAACGCCATGTCATGTTTGCAGAGCCCCTGATGAGCCTAAACAGTGGAAACCCCGCAAAAGTGACACTATTTTGTAAACTAGACCCTCTAAGGAACTTATCTAGATGTGTGGTGAGAACTTTGAACCCCCAGGTGTTTCACTAAAGTTTGTAACGCCCGGGCGTGAAAATAAAAAAAAATCATATTTTTTCCACAAACATGATCTTTTAGTCCCCATTTTTTAATTTTTCCAAGGGTAAGAGGAGAAATTAGTCCCCAAGAGTTGTTGTAAATTTTGTCCTGAGTACGCTGATACCCCATATGTGGGAGAAAACTACTGTATGGGCACACGTCGGGACTCAGAAGGAAAGCAGTGACGTTTTGGAATGCAGACTTTGATAGAATGATCTGCAGGCGTCATGTCGCGTTTGGAGAGCCCCTGATGTGCCTAGACAATGAAAACCTCCCACAAGTGACCCCATTTTGGAAACTAGACCCCTAAGGAACTTATCTAGATGTATGGTGAGCACTTTTAACCCCCAAGTGCTTCACAGGAGTTTACAATCTAGAGCCGTAAAAATAAAAAATCATATTTTTTCCATTAAAAATTGTATTTTTGCCCCCAATTTTTTATTTTCCCAAGGGTAACAGGGGAAATTAGACCCCAAAAGTTATTGTGCAATACGTCCTGAGAATGCTGATACCCCGATGTGGGGGTAAACCACTGTTTGGGTGCAGAGCAACGCTCAGAAGGGAAGTAGCACCAGATTTTAATGTTATGGTTTGCAGGTGCCATGACTGTTGTGAATTCTGCTTTTGGGCTCCCTCCGGTGGTTGTAGGTGGTAATGCAGTTGTCCCTGGGCTGCAGTCTTGGACAGGTGTATCTGCTGATTGCAATTCTGACTGGGGTATTTAGGTTTGCAGGACTCATTAGTCCTTGCCAGTTGTCAATGTTTCTTGGGAAGTGTTGGATCTCTGTCTGGCTTCTCCTGCTTAGCTTCCAATTCAGCAAAGATAAGTGTCTGTTTCTTTTTCTGTGGCACACATGCTGTGTGCTTATATTCTGTGCTATTCATTTGTTTTCTCTTGTCCAGCTTAGACTGTGTCAGTGTTTTCTCAGTCTTGTTGGATTCTCTGGAGTTGCAGATATACGCTCCACGTCTTTAGTTAGGGTGGTTTCACACTTGCGTTTTTGTCTGCAGCGTTTTTTGCACAAAAAAATGCATGCGTTTTTTTCCCTATATTTAACATTGAAAACGCATGCTTTTTTTTGGTACGCGTTTGGTCGTGTTTTCAATCGCATGCGTTTTTTTACTGCATGCGTTCATTTTCAAAAATGCAACTTGTAGTATTTTTGAGGGGCGTTTTTCGGACAAATAAAATGCATGCGTTTTCATGCGTTTTTTTGGGGCCAAAAATACATTGGAGTCAATGGAAACGCATGCGTTTTTGTGTGCATGCATTTGTTTGCGTTAAAAACGCATGCGTTTTTATATTAAAAAAACAGAAAACACACTGATATGCCACCCCCCACCATAAAGGTGATAAAGGGATCCTAACCCTAACCCTAAAGGGATCCTAACCCTAAAGGGATCCTAACCCTAACCCTAACGGGATCATAACCTTAACCCTACAGGGATCCTAACCCTAACCCTAAAGGGATCCTAACCCTAACCCTACCCCTAACAATACCCCTAACCCTAAAGGGATCCTAACCCTACCCCTAACCCTAAAGGGATCCTAACCCTACCCCTAACCCTACCCCTAACCCTAAAGAGATCCTAACCCTAACCCTAAAGAGATTAGGGTTAGGGGTAGGGTTAGGGTTAGGGGTAAGGTTAGGGTTAGGGTTAGGATCCCTTTATGGTTAGGGGTAGGGTTAGGGGTAGGATCCCTTTAGGGTTAGGGTTAGGATCCCTTTAGGGTTAGGGGTACGGGTAGGGTTAGGATCCCTACCCCTACCCCTAACATTAACCCTAGCTATTTATGTTTATAGTGTTTTTTTTAACTTTATTTAGATGATTGTCAGCTGTCACACATTTCTCAGCATGCGTTTAAAAAACGCAAACGCATGGAAAAACGCATGTAAACGCGTCAAAACGCCGCGTTTTTTACACCACATGCAAAAACGCATGCGTCTAAAAAAACGCAGCGTTTGCATGCGTTTACATGCGTTTTTTCACCATGCGTTTTTTTTTTCAAACGCATGCGTTTTAAAACGCAAGTGTGAAACCAGCCTTAGATGGTGGAGTTTTTGTATTTTCTGCTGTGGATATTTTTGGAAGGATTTTAATACTGACCGCTTGGTATCCTGTCCTATCCTTTCCTATTTTAGCTAGTGTGGCCTCTTTTGCTAAATCCTGTTTCCTGCCTGCGTGTGTCTTTTCCTCTACTACTCACAGTCATTATTTGTGGGGGGCAGCCTATCCTATGGGGTTCTGCTCTGAGGCAAGGTAGAATTCCTATTTCCATCTATAGGGGTATTTAGTCCTCCGGCTGTGTCGAGGTGTCTAGGATTTGTTAGGCACACCCCACGGCTACTTCTAGTTGCGGTGTTAAGATCAGGGTTTGCGGTCAGTATAGTTACCACCTACTCCAGTGAAAGTTTTCATGCTGCTCCAAGGTCACCAGATCATAACACATGACCCACTGGGAAAGCCCCTGAGATGCCAAAACAGCAGAACCCCCCATAAGTGACCCCATTTTACGAATTACACCTCTCATTGAATTCATCTAGCGGTGCAGTGATTATATTGACACCATGAGTGTGTCACAGAATTTTATACCATTGGGCAACCATGCAGAGAAACTCGGGAGGAACGGAGCGCTATTTGCCTATTCAAGTGAATGGTTCTGTGCACAGACCATATGTCTGTCCGTGGGCAAAACACGCTGACATGTCCATTTTTTAATGTCAGTACGGGCCACAAAGCATCCAGCACACGTGCATACACATAACACACATGAATGTCATCCATGTGACATGCATCGACGCCAGGGAAGAAGCGTTAGAGTAAGTGCTGTTCCCCGGTGCCGGGTGCTGAACATGGCTCTCATCATTCTCCCCTGCTCTGCCGATGATTGACACAAGCAGGAGAGAATAGAGAATGATGAGAGTCATGTTCAGCACCCGGCGCCGGGGAACAGCGCTTACTGTAACGCTTCTTACCTGGTGCCCGTCCTTGTGGTACTGATGCGGCACACGTGTGCCGCAAGTGTTACACAAACAGACACTGACATCTCTGGTACCGGAAATATCAGGACGTGTGAAAGAGGCGTTATAGCGGGTTTTTATGTTTGGCAGCTGTCACACACTAAAATACGCTTTTTATTGCAAAAAATAATTTGTGCATCACCGTATTTTGAGAGCTATAATTTTTCCATACTTTGGCCCACAGAGTCATGTCAGGTCTTGTTTTTTTGCGGGACGAGTTGATGTTTTTATTAGTACCATTTTCGGGGACATGACATTTTTTGATCGCTTTTTATTCCTATTTTTGGGAGGCAGAATGAACAGAAACTAGCAATTCATGAATTTCTTTTGGGGGGGCGTTTATACATTCCGCGTGGGGTAAAATTGATGCAGCAGTTTTATTATTTGGGTCAGTACGATCAGAGCGATATCTCATTAATATAATTTTTTATGTATTGGTGCTTTTATACAATAAAAACTATTTTATAGAAAAAATAATTATTTTTGCACCGCTTTATTCTGAGAGATATAACTTTTTACTTTTTTTTTGCTGATGACGCTGTATGACGGTTCGTTTTTTTGTGGGACAAGATGGCGTTTTCAGCGGTACCATGTTTATTTATATTCGTCTTTTTAACCCCTTAAGCCCCGAGGGTGGTTTGCACGTTAATGACCGGGCCAATTTTTACAATTCTGACCACTGTCCCCTTATGAGGTTATAACTCTGGAACGCTTTAACGGTTCCCGGTGATTCTGACATTGTTTTCTCATGACATATTGTACTTCATGGTAGTGGTAAAATTTATTTGATATAACTTGCGTTTATTTGTGAAAAAAACGGAAATTTGGCAAAAATTTAGAAAATTTCGCAATTTTCCAACTTTAAATTTTTATGCCCTTAAATCACAGAGATATGTCACGCAAAATACTTAATAAGTAACATTTCCCACATGTCTACTTTACATCAGCACAATTTTGGAACCAAAATTTTTTTTTGTTAGGGAGTTATAAGGGTTAAAAGTTGACCAGCAATTTCTCATTTTTACAACACCATTTTTTTTTAGGGACCACATCTCATTTGAAGTCATTTTGAGGGGTTTATATGATAGAAAATAGCCAAGTGTGACACCATTCTAAAAACTGCACCCCTCAAGGTGCTCAAAACCACATTCAAGAAGTTTATTAACCCTTCAGGGGTTTCACAGGAATTTTTGGAATGTTTAAATAAAAATGAATATTTAACTTTTTTTCACACAAAATTTATTTCAGCTCCAATTTGTTTCATTTTACCAAGGGTAACAGGACAAAATGGATGCCAAACGTTGTTGTACAATCTGACCTGAGTATGTTGATACCCCATATGTGGGGGTAAACCACTGTTTGGGCGCATGGCACAGCTCGGAAGGAAAGGAGCGCCATTTGACTTTTCAATGCAAAATTGACAGGAATTGAGATGGGACGCCATGTTGCGTTTGGAGAGCCCCTCATGTGCCTAAACATTGAAACCCCCAACAAGTGACACCATTTTGGAAAGTAGACACCCTAAGGAACTTATCTAGATGTGTGGTGACCACTTTGACCCACCAATTGCTTCACAGAAGTTTATAATGCAGAGCCGTAAAAATAAAAAATCATATTTTTTCACAAAAATGATCTTTTCGCCCCCAATTTTTTATTTTCCCAAGAGTAAGAAAAGAAATTGGACCTCAAAAATTGTTGTCAATTTGTCCTGAGTACGCTGATACCCCATATATGGGTGTAAACCATTGTTTGGGCGTATGGCAGAGCTCGGAAGGGAAGGAGCGCCATTTTACTTTTCAATGCAAAATTGACTGGAATTGAGATGGGATGCCATGTTGCGTTTGGAGAGCCCCTCATGTGCCTAAACATTGAAATTCCCACAAGTGACACCATTTTGGAAAGTAGACCCCTTAAGGAACTTATCTAGATGTGTGGTGAGCACTTTGACCCAACAAGTGCTTCACAGAAGTTTATAATGCAGAGCCATAAAAATAAAAAATCATATTTTTTCACAAAAATGATCTTTTCACCCCCAATTTTTTGTTTTCCCAAGGGTAAGAGAAGAAATTAGACCACAAAAGTTGTTGTGCAATTTGTCCTGAGTGCGACGATACCCCATATGTAGGGGTAAACCACTGTTTGGGCGCATGGCAGAGCTTGGAAGGAAAGGAGCGCCATTTGACTTTTCAATGCAAAATTGACTGGAATTGAGATGGGACGCCATGTTGCGTTTGGAGAGCCCCTCATGTGCCTAAACATTGAAACCCCCAACAAGTGACACCATTTTGGAAAGTAGACACCCTAAGGAACTTATCTAGATGTGTGGTGAGCACTTTGACCCAACAAGTTCTTCACAGAAGTTTATAATGCAGAGCCGTAAAAATAAAAAATCATATTTTTTCACAAAAATGATCTTTTCGCCCCCAATTTTTTATTTTCCCAAGGGTAAGAGAAGAAATTAGACCACAAAAGTTGTTGTGCAATTTGTCCTGAGTGCGACGATACCCCATATGTGGGGGTAAACCACTTTTTGGGCGCATAGCAGAGCTCGGAAGGGAAGGAGCGCCATTTGACTTTTCAATGCAAAATTGACTGGAATTAAGATGGGACGCCATGTTGGTTTGGAAAGCCCCTGATGTGCCTAAACATTAAAACCCCCCACAAGTGACACCATTTTGGAAACTAGACCCCCTAAGGAACTTATCTAGATGTGTTTTGAGAGCTTTGAACCCCCAAGTGTTTCACTACAGTTTATAACGCAGAGCCGTGAAAATATATATTTTTTTTTTCGCAAAAATTATTTTTTAGCCCCCAGTTTTGTATTTTCACAAGGGTAACAGAATAAATTGGACCCCAAAAGTTGTTGTCCAATTTGTCCTGAGTACGCTGATACCCAATATGTGGGGGGGAACCACTGTTTGGGTGCATGGCAGAGCTCGGAAGGGAAGGAGCGCCATTTGGAATGCAGATTTAGATGGATTGGTCTGCAGGCGTCACGTTGCATTTGCAGAGCCCCTGATGTACCCAAACAGTACAAACCCCCCACAAGTGACCTCATATTGGAAACTAGACCTCCCAAGGAACTTATCTAGATGTGTTGTGAAAACTTTGAACCCCCAAGTGTTTCACTACAGTTTACAACGCAGAGCCGTGAAAATAAAAAATCCTTTTTTTTTCCCACAAAAATGATTTTTAGCCCCCCAAATTTTTATTTTCCCAAGGATAACAAGAGAACTTGGACCCAAAAAGTTGTTGTCCAATTTGTCTCGAGTACGCTGATACCCCATATGTTGGGGTAAACCCCTGTTTGGGCGCACGGGAGAGCTCGGAAGTGAAGGAGCACTGTTTTACTTTTTCAATGCAGAATTGGCTGGAATTGAGATCGGACGCTATGTCGCGTTTGGAGAGCCCCTGATGTGCCTAAACAGTGGAAACCCCCCAATTATAACTGAAACCCTAATCCAAACGCACCCCTAACCCTAATCCCAACTGTAACCCTAACCACACACCTAAGCCTGACACACCCCTAATTCTAATCCCAACCCTAATCCCAACCGTAAATGTAATCCAAACCCTAACCCTAGCCCTAACCCTAGCCCTAGCCCTAACCCTAATCCTAGCCCTAACCCTAGCCCTAACCCTAATGGGAAAATGGAAATAAATAATTTTTTTTAGCGGATTGCGCTAACGCAATGTCTTTTTAGGTGTCGCGTTTAGTGGTCGCGTTAACGTCCCCGCTCTGGAAGATCGGGGATCGGACCTCGGGCGCGCCGCTGACGCTGCAAGCAGCGTCCGAGGCGCGCCACAAAAGAACGGCACCTTGCTAGCGCGAGCCGAAATGGCACGCTCTAGCGATGCGCTACACCGAAAATCATGGGTGTGCTAACGGACCCGTTGCACGGCGTTAATTGTGACATTTTCGCCGTGCAACGCTGTCCGTTAGCGTTAACCCATTAACGCAATGTGAACCTAGCCTAACTAAGGGGGTGATGAAGGGGGGTTTGATTTACTTTTATAGTGTTTTTTATATCGGATTTTTATGATTGGCAGCCGTCTTGTTTTTTGCGGGACGAGTTGACATTTTTATTGGTAACATTTTCGGACACGTGACAGTTTTTGATCGCTTTTTATTCCGATTTTTTGTGAGGCAGAATGACCAAAAACCAGCTATTCATGAATTTCTTTTGGGGGAGGCATTTATACCGTTCCGTGTTTGGTAAAATTGATGAAGCAGTTTTATTCTTCGGGTCAGTACGATTACAGCGATACCTCATTTATATCATTTTTTTATGTTTTGGTGCTTTTATACGATAAAAGCTATTTTATAGAAAAAATAATTATTTTGGCATCGCTTTATTCTGAGGACTCTAACTTTTTTATTTTTTTGGTTATGATGCTATATGGCGGCTCGTTTTTTGCGGGACAAGATGACGTTTTCAGAGGTACCATTTATATCCGTCTTTTTGATCGCGTGTTATTCCACTTTTTGTTCAGTGTTATGATAATAAAGCGTTGTTTTTTGGCTCGTTTTTTTTTTTTTTTCTTACGGTGTTCACTGAAGGGGTTAACTAGTGGGCCAGTTTTATAGGTTGGGTCGTTACGGACGCGGCGATACTAAAATTATTGTTTTTTGTTTTTTTTTAGATAAAGAAATGTATTTATGGGAATATTTTTTTTTTTTTCTTCTTTATTTAGGAATTTTTTTTTTTTTTTTTACACGTGTGGAAATTTTTTTTTTTTTACTTTTTCACTTTGTCCCAGGGGGGGACATCACAGATCACCGATCTGACAGTGTGCACAGCACTCTGTCAGATCGGTGATCTGACATACAGCCGGGCAGGATTAGAGATGCAGCTGCAGCCTGATCCTGACCCGGAAGTGCTCCCTGCAGGACCCGGATGCAGCCCCATTTTGGATCTGGGGCCTGCAGGGAGAAGACGCTCGGTACACGGTGAGTACATCACCGTGTACCGATCGTCTCAGGGAAGCCCGCAGGGAGCCCCCTCCCTGCGCGATGCTTCCCTGCACCGCCGGCACACCGCGATCATCTTTGATCGCGGTGTGCCGGGGGTTAATGTGCCGGGAGCGGTCCGTGACCGCTCCTGGCACATAGTGCCGGATGTCAGCTGCGATAGGCAGCTGACACCCGGCCGCGATCGCCCGCGCTCCCCCCGTGAGCGCGGCCGATCGCATATGACGTACTATCCCGTCACTGGGAATTAAGTCCCAGGTCACCTTGACGGGATAGTACGTCATATGGGATTAAGGGGTTAATTGCGTGTTATTCCACTTTTTGTTCGGCAGTATGATGATAAAGCATTTTTTTTGCCTTGTTTTTTTTTTTTATGGTTTTCACTAAAGGGGTTAACTACTGGGACAGTTTTACAGGTCGAGTCGTTATGGATGCGGCAGTACTAAATATGTGTACTTTTATTATTTAGATTTTTTTTCACTCAAATATTTTTTTATTGATGGAATGAATATTGATTTTTTATTATAGTTTTTTAGTATTTTTTTGAATATATTTTAATCTTTTTTATTTCATTCTTACTTTTACACTTTGTCCCACTATGGGACAATCATTTTTTGCAGGCTGATCACTTGTATAGAAAACAGATGAAGCAGTATCTGCATGCCACAGAAGCTGTCAGCGCTGCATGTAATTTACACTGACCTGAGAGACTTCCTGACTTGCACTGGGCATGACAGGAAGTCTCTCAGCTCTGGAGACTCGGATGTTGTCATGACGATATCGGGTCTCTATGGCAGCGATCAGGACCCTGTGTCACGCCACGTGGTCTCCGATCCGATCGCAGCATTCCGGGGGTTAAAGTGCTGGACCACTCCTGGCACTTAGTGCTGGGTGTCATCGGTGACAATCACTTGACACCCGGCCGCGATTGATGGCACACCCCCAGTGTGCGCGGCCGATCGGTAATAACGTACTATTCTGTCCATGGGAATTAATGCCCAAGTCACATGGATGGAATAATAAGTCTGATGGCAGAGAGGGGTTAATGAATGACGAGATGCTGCTTTTTTCTGTATGGAGTGAATCAAGTGAATTATGCCAAGTACTGCCCATACAGTGGGGTTGGGAGTCCAGATCAGCACAGGGGCCCACCGGGGGACTCCCCTGCTACCCTATGGGCCAGTCCGAGCCTGATTGTAGATTTTTTCTAATCCCTGTCTACCAGTCAGTCTGATTAGTGTAATTCTATACACTTCGACCTCACATCTTCCTGGTTGGGGTAGGGAACAGATAACAATTGAAATAGGAGTATAGCAAGGTACCTGACTTCTCCACCTTCCAGGGGACAGTGATAGCCTACGGTGCCCTCTAGTCCGAGGGATCAGGTAGGTGCCCACAGTCCCCAGTCACTACATGACACCGCCACTCTTCATACTCTGTCTGCAGCATCAATACCCACACTCTTCATACTGTCTAACGCACCAATCCACCTGCTCCTCATATTGTCTACAGCACCATTCCCCCTACTCCTCATTCTGTGTTCACAGCACCAATCCCCTCTCCTCAAACTGTGTCCACACCACCAATCCCCCGATTGTGACCCCATTTTGGAAACTAGACCCCCCCAAGGAACTTATCTAGATGTGTGGTGAGAACTTTGAATGCCCAAGTGCTTCACAGAAGTTTAGAATCCAGAGTCGTGAAAATAAAAAAATATTTTTTTTTCCACAAAAAAGATTTTGTAGCCCCCAAGTTGTTGTCCAATTTATCCCGAGTACGCTGATGCCCCATATGTGGGGGTAACCCACTGTTTGGGCGCACGGCAGAGCTCAGAAGGGAGGGAGCACTATTTGACTTTTTGAGCGCAAAATTGGCTGTCGTGTTTGGAGACCCCCTGATGTACCTAAACAGTGGAAACCCCCCAATTCTAGCTCCAACCCTAACCCCAACACACCCCTAACCCTAATCCCAACCCGATCCATAATCCTAATCACTAACCCTAACGATAATCACAACCCTTACCCCAAAACAACCCTAATGTCAACCCTAACCATAACCCTAATCAAAACCCTAAATCCAACACACCCCTAATCCTAATCTCAACCCTAACCTCAAACCTAACCCTAATCCCAATACACCCCTAATCACAACCCTAACCTTAACCCTAATCCCAAACCTAACCCTAATCCCAAGCGTAACCCTAATGCCAACCATAACCCTAATACCAACCCTAATCCAAACCCTAACCCTAATCCCAACTCTAACCCTAACTTTAGCCCCAACCCTAGCCCTAACTTTAGCCCCAACCCTAACCCTAGCCCTAAGGCTACTTTCACACTTGCGTCGTTTGGCATCCGTCGCAATCCGTCGTTTTGGACAAAAAACGGACCCTGCAAATGTGCCCGCAGGATGCGTTTTTTGCCCATAGACTTGTATTGCCGACGGATCGTGATGGATGGCCACACGTCGCGTCCGTCGTGCACTGGATCAGTTGTGTTTTGGTGGACCGTCGGCACAAAAAACGTTCAATGTAACGTTTTTTTGTACGTCGCGTCCGCCATTTCTGACCGCGCATGCGTGGCCGTAACTCCGCCCCCTCCTCCCCAGGACATAGATTGGGCAGCGGATGCGTTGAAAAATTACATCCGCTGCCCACATTGTGCACAATTTTCCCAACGTGCGTCGGTATGTCGGGCCGACGCATTGCGACGGCCCCGTACCGACGTAAGTGTGAAAGAAGCCTAACTCTAAATTTAGCCCCAACCCTAACCCTAAATTTAGCCCCAACCCTAACCCTAAATTTAGCCCTTAACCCTAGCCCTAGCCCTAACCCTAGCCCTAACCCTAATTTTAGCCTCAACTGCTCTTCTCCTGCCGGCCGGGAGATGGCGACACTGCGCATGCGCCCACCATTTTCTTTTGCCATGAAGACGCCGGCGGCCAGGAGGAGCAGCAGGAGGACCCAGGGACACCGGTAAGTATGGCAGGGTCCCTGAATCCCCCTATTTCTCTGTCCTCTGATGTGCGATCACATCAGAGGACAGAGAATTACACTTTGCTTTTTTTTTTTTTGCGGTCGCCGGTAAACAGTTAATTACCGGCGATCGCAAAATCGTCCCGATCATGTTCTTTGGGGTCTTGGCTACCCCCGGCAGCCGAGACCCCAAAGATTCTCCCGGTGCCGGCCGGCGGGCGCACTACGCATGCGACCGCCATTTTTTTGCCGGAAAAAGATGGCGGTGCCCATCGGGAGCCACGAGGAGCACCGGGGGAGACAGGTAAGTATTGGGGGGCTACCTGGGACCCCATTTCTCTGTCCTTTGATGTGCGATCACATCGGAGGACAGAGAAATTAAAAAGAAATCGCGTTTTTGGTTTTTTTTGCGATCGCCGGTAAAAGGTTAATTACCGGCGATCGCAAATGCGGGTTCGGTAAAAAAAACCCCGAATCATGTTCTCTGGGGTCTCGGCTACCCCCGGCAGCCGAGACCCCGGAGAAAATCCGACTCTGGGGGGCGCTATTTACTTTTTCCACAGCGCCGTTAATTAACGGCGCTGTGGTTTAAGTACCCTTAGCGGCCGCCGTTAAAAGGCGTATCGGCGGTCGTTAAGGGGTTAAACTGTCCTTTGTGGGTAAGGCCCACCTGATTAAAATGATCTCTTTCCATAAAATACTTTTTCCCTTACAGACTCTGCCGGTTCTATTATCTAAAGCCAATGATAGGTTTTTAAGAAAAGTCTTTCTTCAATTTATTTGGGGCTCTAGAATTATTATTTTTAAGCTGCAACAAACTAAATCCTTAGGTGGCCATAATGTCCCTAATATCCGTCTATACAGTATAGCATCTGTCTTCTGCCACTCCCTGGACTGGATCTACGCCTTCACCCGCTTCACTAATACTCCAATAGATGAGGCGATGTGTAGGCCTTATAGTCTCTGTCACGATTCACACCATGACCGTCACCCCCACGTCACAGATCGGGGTGACTTTAGGCCAACAGACGGCTATCACATGTGCAGGGGGCTTATCTTAGTTATCCCTCCACTCCACAATGTGATGAAAAAAAAACACACAAGGCTATTGACCTCTTAGGTTACAGCAGGGGCTTATTCTAGGTATCCCACTGCTCTTCAATGTACCACGAACTGCAGGGATTTATGTATATCCCGCTTACAGTTCCACTTGCAACTTGCAGCTCTCTGGCGCCCCCCTTACTCTCAGATCAGATTAGGTACTGCACCTAGGGTAATTAGTCGCCAGAAAGGCTGCCTGCTATGTACTGGCTATTGGGTACGCTGCAGCGACGCGATTAACTACTGATATTATAAATTTTCCTCACACCTCCCCCTTTTGGTCTGCGCACTGTATGCCTCCATGCGCACCTCAGTAGGTTCACCCTGGCGGGACAGTCCATCTGCATTTCCATGCTCCCTGCCCGTTTTGTGTTCAACGTTGAAGTCAAACTACTGAAGGGCAAGGCTCCAGCGTAGCAACCTGCCGTTGGTTCCACACATGGTGTTTAGCCAGCGCAGAGGGTGGTGGTCGGTCACCACGGTGAAGGTGCGACCGTACAAGTAGGGCTGCAAGCGTTGCAGGGCCCAGACTATGGCCAGGCACTCCTTCTTGATGGTGGAGTAGGCCACTTCCCTCGGCAAAAGTTTCCGGCTCAGGTATAACACGGGGCGCTCTTGGTTCTCTGAGTCAACCTGGCTGAGCACAGCACCAAGGCCAAACTCGCTGGCGTCGGTCTGCACCAAGAACGGTCGACTGCTTTCAACACAGGGGCGTTGCACAATGCTGTTTTCAACGCCTGGAAGGCCCCTCACAGCCATCGGTCCAGTTGACGATGTGTGGTAGCTTCTTCCTGGTGAGATCCGTCAAGGGTTTTGCCAGGCTACTATAGTGCTGTACGAAGCGCCTATAGTACCCTGCAGTGCCCAGGAAGGACATCACCTGTTTCTTGGTCCTGGGGGTGGGCCAGTTCACGATTGCGCCCACTTTCTCAGGCTCTGGCTTTAGGGTGCCTCCGCCTACCCGGTGCCCCAGGTAGTGGACCTCCCTCATGCCCATCTGGCACTTTCCCGGCTTGATAGTCAGTCCTGCTTGGTGAATTCGCCTGAGCACCTCCTCGAGATGCTGCTGGTGTTCCTCCCAGGAGGGACTGAAGATGGCAATGTCATCCAAGTACGCCACCGCGTACTTCTCCAGTCCCTGAAGCAGGAGGTTGACCATCCGCTGGAAAGTGGCAGGGGCATTTTTCGTGCCAAAGAGCATGACCGTGGGCTCGTACAGTCCAAAGGGTGTGATAAAGGTGGACTTCTCCTGCGCCTCGGGGCTCAGGGGAATCTGCCAGTATCCTCGACTCAGATCCATTATTGTCAGGTATTTTGCGCCAGCTAAACTCTCAAGCAGCTCTTCAATGCACGGCATTGCGTGCGCGTCAGAGGCTGTGATGGTGTTGAGCCCCCTGTAGTCCACGCAGAATTGGGTGGTCCGGTCTTTCTTTGGCACGAGAACTACAGGTGAGGCCCACGCGCTCTTTGACCGTCGAATCACCCTCAGCTGTAACATCTCATCGATCTCCTGGCGCATAATCTGCTGCACCTGGTCAGAGATTCGATAGGGTGTTCGCCGTAGTGGGGCGTGATTCCCGGTGTCCACCTCGTGGACTGCTAACTCAGTCCTCCCAGGTCGGTTGGAGAACACGACCCGGAAGGGTTCCAGTGTGGTTTGCAACTGCAACCGCTGGGGTTCAGTTAACGAGGCGCATACCTCCACATTCTCGATGGACCCACCGGCCTTGACTTGGGCCAGCATGTCCAGGAGGGTGTCTTCCTCCCTGTCCTCGGGTAAGCTGCAGACCGGTAGGACGAAAGGTTCACGTTCATGATGAGCCTTCATCAGGTTGACGTGACAGGCCTTTCGCCTACCCCGAGCGTGGTCAAGCGTGACCACGTAGGTGACCGGGTTGAGCTGTTGGTGGACAACGTACGGGCCCTCCCAGGCTGCCTGAAGCTTATCCTTTGGTACGGGGACCAGCACCCACACCTTTTGACCCATGTGGTAGGTCCGCTCCCGGGCGTTCTGGTCGTACCAGTGCTTCTGGTCAGCCTGAACCTGCGTCATGTTGTCATACACCAACTGCGTCAAGGTCTGCATCTTGTCACGGAAGCGCATGACATACTCCACCATGGACACTTCAGAAGGGTTCGGCTCCTCTTCCCAGGATTCTCTTACCATCCCAAGGGGTCCCCGGACTCGCCTGCCGTACAGGAGCTCGAAGGGGTAGAACCCCGTCGAGGCCTGCGGAACCTCTCGGTAAGCAAATAGCAGGTGTGGGAGGTACCGCTCCCAGTCGCGCCCTTGGGTCTCAAACAGCATGTGTAGCATCTGTTTGAGGGTACCATTAAAGTGTTCACACAAGCCATTGGTCCGAGGTTTCCTTGTAGTTCTGTTGCCTGTTCGCCAGCTTCCGGTCCCAGGGTGTGACGTGACGTCATGGAAGGTCCTTGTCGCATACCATCTTTAGCACCGGAGGAGCGAGGACCGGGAAAGGCGCCGGAGGGTGAGTATATGATGATTTTTATTATTTTTAAATTATTTTTAACATTAGATGTTTTTACTATTGATGCTGCATAGGCAGCATCAATAGTAAAAACTTGGTCACACAGGGTTAATAACGGCGGTAACGGAGTGAGTTACCCACGGCATAGCGCGGTCCGTTACCACTGGCATTAACCCTGTGTGAGCGGTGACTGTGGGGAGTATGGAGCGGGTGCTGAGTGCAGGGGAGTGGGGGAGGGACTAATCGGATTGTGGCCGTCGCTGATTGGTCGCGGCAGCCATGACAGGCAGCTGGCGAGACCAATCAGCGACTTGGATTTCATGACAGACAGAGGCCGCGACCATTGAATATCCGTGACAGACAGACGGAAGTGACCCTTAGACAATTATATAGTAGATGTTCTGGTTATTAGGTAATAAATGTAATAAAAAGGTGTTAATAATGAATAGAGATGTAGTGCAATATGTTGTTATCCATTTTGCTTGGTCCTGTTATTTATTCACTAGCTATTGAACCCGTTCTACGCCCGGGTAGCGAGCTTTTATATTGGTATATGGTCTCCATCCTGGTATGTGCTGCTCCATCCTGCGTCCCCATCCTGTCATGTGCTGCTCCATCCTGCATCCCCATCCTGTCATGTGCTGCTCCATCCTGCGCCCCCATTCTGACATGTGCTGCTCCATCCTGCGCCCCCATTCTGTCATGTGCTGCTCCCATCCTGCGCCCCCATTCTGACATGTGCTGCTCCCATCCTGCGCCCCCATTCTGACATGTGCTGCCTCCATCCTGCGCTTCCATTCTGACATGTGCTGCACCCATCCTGCGCCTCCATTCTGACATGTGCTGCACCCATCCTGCACCTCCATTCTGACATGTGCTGCTCCCATCCTGCGCCTCCATTCTGTCATTTGCTGCTCCCATCCTGCGCCCCCATCCTGTCATGTGCTGCTCCCATCCTGCGCCCCCGTTCTGTCATGTGCTGCTCCAATTCTGCTCCCCCGTTCTGTCATGTGCTGCTCCCATCCTGCGCCCCCGTTCTGTCAAGTGCTGTTCCCATCCTGCACCCCCGTTCTGTCATGTGCTGCTTCCATCCTGCACCCCCGTTCTGTGATGTGCTGCTCCCATCCTGCTCCCCCGTTCTGTCATGTGCTGCTCCCATCCTGCGCCACCGTTCTTTAATTTGCTGCTCCCATCCATATGCCCCATACGCTGCTCCATAAAGGTTTATGGCCCCCATAAGATGCTCCATAGTATATGCCCCATTCACTGCTCCATAAAGGTTTATGGCCCCCATAAGATGCTCCATATTATATGCCCCATACACTGCTCCATAAAGGTTTATGGCCCCCATAAGATGCTCCATAGTATATGCCCCGTACACTGCTCCATAAAGGTTTATGGCCCCCATAAGATGCTCCATAGTATATGCCCCCGTACACTGCTCCATTATGGTTGATGGCCCCATAAGATGCTCCATAGTATGTGCCCCGTGTCAGGTGGCATAAGTAACAAATAGCTGTGGCATGAAGTGCCACAGCCTCATGCCCCAGCAATTTGTTACTTGCGCCACCTGATTCCTTTCCTCCGCGATTTTCTTGGTCCTCCTGCTGGCAGAATCGGCGCCTGCGCAGTCCGCGCTTTCCGGCGCCATTTTCTTGACACACTGCGCCTGCGCAGTCCGAGAAAATGGCGCCGGAAATCGCGGACTGCGCAGGCGCCGATTCCGGCAGCAGGACCAAGAAAATGACGTCGGAAAGGAATCAGGTGGCGTAAGTAACAAATTGCTGTGGCATGAAGTGCCACAGCTTCATGCCACAGCAATTTGTTACTTACGCCATTCCTTTCCGCCGCAATTTTCTTCGTCCTCCTGCTGGCGGAATGGGCGCCTGCGCACTCTGTGTTTTCCGGCGCCATTTTTTTGAAGACACACTGCGCCTGCGCAGTCCGCGCTTTCTGGTGCCATTTTCTTGAAGACACACTGCAGTGTGTCTTCAAGAAAATGGCGCCGGAAAGCGCGGACTGCGCAGGCGCCGATTCCGCCAGCAGGAGGACGAAGAAAATCGCGGCGGAAAGGAAAGGCGTAAGTAACAAATTGCTGTGGCATGAAGTGCCACAGCATAATCAGGACGCAAATATGTGCACGGTGTCCCACTGCTCCCGGCAGTCCGCGCCTTCCGGCGCCATTTTTTTTTCCTGACACTCTATAATGTAACGCTAGGAGCGTCGCGCCTGCGCAGTCTATAAAGGCTTCGGACAGAATGACGCTCCCAGAGTTATAGATTGTATGTTTTGGTAGTGCTGTCAGAAAATCTCAGCAGGCGGTGTGTGAGCAAAGTTGTTGTTTTTTTTTAATACCAATTCTATCCACAGTTTAGAGGGCGATGATGGAGCCAGTCTAACGATCTAGTTAGGACGACTATGTCAGGGTATAAGGCCATAGACTAAAGCCTCACAGTAAACGATCCCTGAATATCGGGCACATCCATAGCCTTATTACTGCCCCCTGAAACAAGACCACAGTCTAGGGAGAGTCATTAAGAAAAATGAGGAAACACGAACTAAAAACATTTAACTGATCAATATCATAAAACATAAAAGTAAAACTGTGATGTATTTTATATACTAATAATACAATGATGTCGCTATTCCATCGTGTTTCACCATTCAGAGGTTCCAGGTTCAATGTCAGACACTGAGTGTTGGACACAAAAGGTAATAAGTGTTTGTAGAATAAGGTCCGGCCACCGGCCACTATCTGTATAAAGACTGAATTTTATCAGTTAACAGAATACATAGTTACGTTTGATAAATGTGAAAAAAATGTAAGTAAACCTAGAAGTATTTTTATTTATTTTTTATTGTAATTAATAATAATCTTTATTTTTAGATAGTGCTAAATTCCCTATCAGTATGTCTTTGGAATGTGGGAGGAAACCGGAGAACCCGGAGGAAACCCACGCAAACACGGAGAGAACATACAGACTCTTTGCAGATGTTGTCCAAGGTGGGATTTGAACCCAGCGCTGCAAGGCTGCTGTGCTAACCACTGAGCCACCGTGCTGCCCATATAACTAATAATAGGATGGAAGGATAAGGGAGGGGTAAAACTAGGAACAGAACCAGTAGACACAATCATAGTCAGGGAGTCAGCCGGGGTCAGATGCCAGGTGATCAGTAGAAGAATGTGAAGGTCCTTCTATACAGGTAATTAATAATAGGATAGAAGGACAATTTTTTTTTTTTTTATTAATTAATAATGACGGTCCTTCTACACAGGTAATTAATAATAGGATAGAAGGACAATTTTTTTTTTTTTTATTAATTAATAATGACGGTCCTTCTATACAGGTAATTAATAATAGGATAGAAGGACAATTTTATTTTGTAATTAATAATAGGATAGAAGGATAAAGGACAGAATCAGTAGACACAATCATAGTCAGGGAGTCAGCCGGGGTCAGATGCCAGGTGATCACTAAAAGAATTGTAATTAATAATGAAGGTCCTTCTATACAGATAATTAATCATAGGATAGAAGGACAATTTTTTTTTTTGTAATTAATAATGACGGTCCTTCTACACAGGTAATTAATAATAGGATAGAAGGACAATTTTTTTTTTGTAATTAATAATGACGGTCCTTCTACACAGGTAATTAATCATAGGATAGAAGGACAATTTTTTTTTTGTAATTAATAATAGGATAGAAGGATAAAGGACAGAATCAGTAGACACAATCATAGTCAGGGAGTCAGCCGGGGTCAGATGCCAGGTGATCAGTAGAAGAATGTGAAGGTCCTTCTATACAGGTAATTAATAATAGGATAGAAGGACAATTTTTTTTTTGTAATTAATAATAGGATAGAAGGATAAAGGACAGAATCAGTAGACACAATCATAGTCAGGGAGTCAGCCGGGGTCAGATGCCAGGTGATCAGTAAAAGAATGTGAAGGTCCTTCTATACAGGTAATTAATAATAGGATAGAAGGACAATTTTTTTTTTGTAATTAATAATAGGATAGAAGGATAAAGGACAGAATCAGTAGACACAATCATAGTCAGGGAGTCAGCCGGGGTCAGATGCCAGGTGATCAGTAAAAGAATGTGAAGGTCCTTCTATACAGGTAATTAATAATAGGATAGAAGGACAATTTTTTTTTTGTAATTAATAATAGGATAGAAGGATAAAGGACAGAATCAGTAGAGACAATCATAGTCAGGGAGTCAGCCGGGGTCAGATGCCAGGTGATCAGTAGAAGAATGTGAAGGTCCTTCTATACAGGTAATTAATAATAGGATAGAAGGACAATTTTTTTTTTGTAATTAATAATAGGATAGAAGGATAAAGGACAGAATCAGTAGAGACAATCATAGTCAGGGAGTCAGCCGGGGTCAGATGCCAGGTGATCAGTAGAAGCAGTGATGGTGGATCTGCTGGACTTCTTGTCTTTCAGATGGTTTTAGGGCAACAGGCGCAACAAGCAAATGCTCGAGCAGCCCTGGATAATCCGCGCCGGCAGGATGATAAGATCCGGCGGAAGACGGAACCTGTGAGAACAGAAGTAAATATAATGTAAGTGATGGGACTCCATATGGCACCATACTACTGTGCGGTCACTGTGGCTGCACGGCAGAGGAATATTATCACACAGAGGTCAGGGATCATTGTCAGCCATCATACATGTGAGGTCAGGGATCATTGTCAGCCATCATACATGTGAGGTCAGGGATCATTGTCAGCCATCATACATGTGAGGTCAGGGATCATTGTCAGCCATCATACATGTGAGGTCAGGGATCATTGTCAGCCATCATACATGTGAGGTCAGGGATCATTGTCAGCCATCATACATATGAGGTCAGGGATCATTGTCAGCCATCATACATGTGAGGTCAGGGATCATTGTCAGCCATCATACATGTGAGGTCAGGGATCATTGTCAGCCATCATACATGTGAGGTCAGGGATCATTGTGAGCCATCATACATGTGAGGTCAGGGATCATTGTCAGCAATCATACATGTGAGGTCAGGGATCATTGTCAGCCATCATACATGTGAGGTCAGGGATCATTGTCAGCCATCATACATGTGAGGTCAGGGATCATTGTCAGCAATCATACATGTGAGGTCAGGGATCATTGTCAGCCATCATACATGTGAGATCAGGGATCATTGTCAGCCATCATACATGTGAGGTCAGGGATCATTGTCAGCCATCATACATGTGAGGTCAGGGATCATTGTCAGCCATCATACATGTGAGGTCAGGGATCATTGTGAGCCATCATACATGTGAGGTCAGGGATCATTGTCAGCCATCATACATGTGAGGTCAGGGATCATTGTCAGCCATCATACATGTGAGGTCAGGGATCATTGTCAGCCATCATACATGTGAGGTCAGGGATCATCGTCAGCCATCATACATGTGAGGTCAGGGATCATTATCAGCCATCATACATGTGAGATCAGGGATCATTGTCAGCCATCATACATGTGAGGTCAGGGATCATTGTGAGCCATCATACATGTGAGGTCAGGGATCATTGTGAGCCATCATTTATGTGAGGTCAGGGATCATTGTCAGCCATCATACATGTGAGGTCAGGGATCATTGTCAGCCATCATACATGTGAGGTCAGGGATCATTGTCAGCCATCATACATGTGAGGACAGGGATCATTGTCAGCCATCATACATGTGTGGTCAGGGATCATTGTCAGCCATCATACATGTGAGGTCAGGGATCATTGTCAGCCATCATACATGTGAGGTCAGGGATCATTGTCAGCCATCATACATGTGAGGTCAGGGATCATTGTCAGCCACCATACATGTGAGGTCAGGGATCATTATCAGCCATCATACATGTGAGATCAGGGATCATTGTCAGCCATCATACATGTGAGGTCAGGGATCATTGTGAGCCATCATACATGTGAGGTCAGGGATCATTGTGAGCCATCATACATGTGAGGTCAGGGATCATTGTCAGCCATCATACATGTGAGGTCAGGGATCATTGTCAGCCATCATACATGTGAGGTCAGGGATCATTGTCAGCCATCATACATGTGAGGTCAGGGATCATTGTCAGCCATCATACATGTGAGGTCAGGGATCATTGTCAGCCATCATACATGTGAGGTCAGGGATCATTGTCAGCCATCATACATGTGAGGTCAGGGATCATTGTCAGCCATCATACATGTGATAATCCCATCACTGACAGATGACATCTGCTCCACATGAATTATTCTCACTGACATCACACAACATGGAGCTGATTCTCACACTTACCTCGTCTCTTTTTCCCCTTTTTTCCATTTTCTGATGTTTCTTCGTTTTTACTCAGATTTATTGGAGATTTTCTTTCCTCCTGAGCTGGAAATTCTAATCAGAAAGTAAAATAAAAACCTCAGTAATGACGTATCCTAATGGGATCTGCTTTGTCTCCTGTATATAGCAGGATTGTTCTAGTCCTGTCTCCTATAGTCCTGATAATCTGGTATCTACTGTATAATTGTCTAAGGGTCACTTCCGTCTTTCTGTCTGTCTGTAACGGAAATCCCAAGTCGCTGATTGGTTGCGGCAAAACAGCCACGACCAATCAGTTATGGGCACAGTCCGGCGGCAAAATGGCCGTTCCTTACTCCCCGCAGTCAGTGCCCGCAGTCCATACTCCCCCCCCAGTCAGCGCTCACACAGGGTTAATGGCAGCGTTAACGAACCGCGTTATGCCGCGGTGTAATGCACTCCGTTAACGCAGCTATTAACCCTGTGTGACCAACTTTTTACTATTGATGGTGCCTATGCAGCATCAATAGTAAAAGGATCTAATGTTAAAAATAATAAAAAAAATAAAAAATAGTTATATACTCACCGTCCGTCGGCCCCTCGGATCCAGAATAGGCCTTTCCCTCTCCTCGCGACGCTCCGTTGACCGCTCCATGCATTGCGATCTCGCGAGACCGCTACGTCATCATCTCGCGAGACCGCAATGCACTCTTGAGACCGGAGTGTGCGAGGAGCATCGGTAAGCGCTTCGCCTGGATCCGTGGGCCAACGGAAGGTGAGTATATAACTATTTTTTACTTTAATTCTTTTTTTTAACAGGGATATGATGCCCACATTGCTATATACTACGTGGGCTGTGCAATATAGTACGTGGGCTGTGCAATATACTACGTGGGCTGTGCAATATACTATGTGGGCTGTGCTATATACTGCGTGGGCTGTGCAATACACTGCATGGGCTGTGCAATATACTACGTGGGCTGTGCAATATACTATCTGGGCTGTGCAATATACTGTGTGGGCTGTGCAATATACTGCGTGGGCTGTGCAATATACTGCATGGGCTGTGCAATATACTGCGTGGGCTGTGTAATATACTACGTTGGCTGTGCAATGTACTATGTGGCTGTGCAATACACTACGTGGCTGTGCAATACACTACGTGGCTGTGTTATACACTATGTGGCCTGTGTTATACACTACGTGGGCTGTGTTATACACTACGTGGGCTGTGTTATACACTACGTGGGCTGTGTTATACACTACGTGAGCTATGTTATATGCTACATGGGCTATTATAAACTACGTGGCTGTGTTATATGCTATGTGGGCTGTTATACACTCCGTGGGCTGTGTTATATACTACGTGGATGTGCTATATACTCCGTGGGCTGTGCTATATACTCCGTGGGCTGTGCTATATACTCTGTTGCTGTGCTATATACTACGTGGCTGTGCAATATACTACGTGGCTGTGCAATATACTATGTGGCTGTGCAATATACTACGTGGCTGTGCTATTTATTATGTGGGCTATTATATACTACGTGGCTGTGCTACATACTACGTGGCCGGCCGCGAACAATCAGAGACAGGCTGAGTCTGGCCACGAATTGGCGCGGGATTTGAACCACGCTTCGCTAATTGGTCGCGGCCGGCCGAAGACTGTGTATTCAATGTATTATTCTAAAATCTTCATAAATAAACTACATACATATTCTAGAATACTCGATGCGTTAGAATCGGGCTACCATCTAGTTATATCATAATAGGGCAGAATAAGTCCTATATAATGTACATAATCCCATCTGAGGGGCATTAGATGTGTCACTGATCTAGAGCAGTAAGGGCCCTGTTTGCCGCCATGTGGTGCATCACTGATGATATTCTACTATAAGAGATTGTCACCTTATGATGATGGAGGTTACTGGACGCTACAACGTATCTCACAGAATCCATGAAAGAAACTACAAAATTAGGGAACTAGAGGTACAGTATGGGCCCATGGGCAACATAATTGGGATCCATGAAACATGGATAACATAGGAGACCTATTACAGAAAAACCATGTGGATATATTTGAGCCTTGAAGTCAACATTCCCATTGTTGGTGCTGTAGACATGGACATACCTGATAGTGGGGACGAGGATGACAAGATGATAATAGCGTCGTCATCAGATTCTTTCTGCCTGTTTCGAAGAATAAAAACATGTAAGTTGCAAGAAAACACAGTATAAAAGGGGTTGTCTCACAAGAAGAACATGGACTAATGGGCCTAATAAGACATATGACTGCCATAGTGGGGAAGGTCTTCTGCTCAACGCTACCTTCTATAGATTGGAGCGGAATTAAGAATGTCTGGCATGTAATAATACATCTCTCCTACAGTGTAGGCAGCATGAAAAATGCATGACCGGTCACAGGTACGCAGATATGGGCTGTTATCACGAGCGGTTTCTGAAGCCAAATGCACAATGACCTCTAACCTTGGGATGGTGGATTCTACATTTGATACTATGGTAATTATGTCCTATATTTGGTGTTGTGCACATAAATCAGCCTAGACCTCCCAATAATGACCCCATAATCTACTCACATTTCTGAAATATTTGTGCTGGATTCTTGGGTATGATCTGGAGAAGACTTGGGATTCTCATTAATCTTCATCCTGGTAACGGTGGTACAGAGCTACATGCGGAAGCAAGAAGATATTAAATAATTGTATGTCTACCTTCATAGGTCTTTTATATATATTTTGGATGTATTAACACATACTTACTTTAGAAAGCCTTTCAGAAGATGATGTAAAATTTTTGAAAACAAGGCTCTCATTGTCCTCACTTATGCCCTTCTCACCCTCTGAGACCAGATGTTTTTCCATATTAGAATGGTCTGCAAGACATAGGTAATGAAGTGTTATTAGAGGTTGTCAGTATAACACAGTCACCATTTATTAATGGGAACCAATTGTCACAAAATAAGGAAGACGAGGCAAACAGATACTTAGTTTAGATGACGTCTCCTACTTACTGATAAATAGGCTGGTGTCCACATCTGATGCAAGGTGAGGAACGTACACCGGATTTTGACTTAGAAGGGTGTCAAAGTCTAAGTCATTAAGAAATGGATGACCCTTGATCTCAAAAGCTCCTCCTGGATAAAGGAAAACAAAAGTGATGCGGACATTGTCAGAGACAGCTTCATATCTGAACAACGTATCTTAATTTGAACTAATTACACAACTGAGCAGACATGTAGGAAATAGAATGAAAATTTTAGCAAAGAGAACTATAAATGGAGAAGCTGATAGAGAATTAATGTTCCTCATGGACATTAGTGATGTGTCCTCGGTGTAACAAGGGAATATTGATATTATTGTATCTGTTACCTGTCCCAAGTCTATCCACAGGATTTGTTTTCAGCAGCTGAGTGATGAGGTCCTTAGCATCGGGTGGAGGACTGTAATGATGATCCCAAATGATATTTCCTGTTATATAGAAAATTAAAGAACATAAAACCTATTTACAGGACTGTAAGATAAAGCAAAGGAAGTAACTAAACCAAGATAACCAGTAAAAGCAATGATCAGATTATTTTACTTACCAGTGACAACATTTTCATAAAACTCAGATAGGGAAGCCCCATCAAATGGTGCAATTCCCATGAAAAATTCATTTAATATGATGCCCATTGCCCACCAGTCAACAGGTCTTCCATAGGCGTTCTTCAGGATGACCTCAGGGGCTGTGTAATAAGGGCTGCCACACTCCTGGAAACCAACAGAAAAAAGCAATGAGAATCGATGAAACTATTATCATGACAAGCTCTTGACACAAAATCAGAATTACAGAAGAAAAAATATCAGTGGAAAAGCTCTCTAGAAATGAAGAACGTAGGGAAGACAAAATAGAGTTATAAGATTTGTACAGAACAAGCTAAGTTCCTGTAGGTAATGCTGACCTCATGGTCCTGGAACTCTCTGGAGATGTTCTCTGCTGATTGCTTGTAGGTGTTGGTGTTTGGTATCATGACACCAAGTTTTGAATGTCCAAAGTTGGTAATTTTAATATGTCCAGTAGATGTTATCAGGAGGCTGTGAAAGAGAAGATGATTTTAGCTTCATAGACCGTGAGATAATAAAGGATAACTCCCCCCCTTTGTTATACTACAGGTATTCACTTACTTCTGTGGCCTCAGGTCTCTGTGCACCACACCGTGACTATGCAGGTATTCCACACCAAGGACTGCTTCTGCAAAGTACAAGCGGGCCATCGGGACAGAGAAAGGACCCCTGGTTTTTAGAAGGGTCGCACAGTTTTCCCCTATAAAAGAAAGGAAATATGACCGGTGAGGGGTTTATACAGCGGAGCACCATGATGTATGAAGAGAAGTGAGTGGAAACATTGGGGCAGGGGATAATATATAAAGATATAATGTACATAATATTAGTCTGAGGTCATGATGAAATTGTCGTCCAAGTAGCTCATGACATAAAGTGATCTCGTATCTGGTCTACACCTGGAGATACTGACGTTCTCAGTGCGGACATACGGGGAGATCACACACATCAATGACTTTAATAGACAACCTATAGTAAATGCTCTGTGGGAATGTAACATCCACGGGGACAAGTCTTAATGATATGAGAGGTGATAAGATGTCAGCAGACATGAGTTGAATACTACACAATGTTCGTGTCCTACCTCCTACATACTCCATGACCATACACAGGTGATATCTAGTAGGGAAGGAGCAGAGCATGGAGACCACAAAGGGACAATCTGCGAATGTTAGGATGTCCCTCTCGATATATGTCCTTTCCATTTTATTAGAAGTAGTCAGGTTCCTCTTGGCCATTTTCTTCATAACAAAGATGTTTTGTGATTCCTTATGGCGCACTAAGCAGACGGCCCTGGAGAGAAGGAGAATCCATGGTTTATAATGAACCCTTAACAGTCTGGATATAGAAGTCATTACATGATCATTTGTACTAATGATTAATGGCAGCAGTCCGGCCATCACTAGAAATCCACATCTAGAAATCCATGAAATAACACTACATAGATGATGGGAGGTCGCACCGCGCCCCGTCTGCCCTCACCAGGTCACATTATAGATGAGAGAATCTGCTGACATTCATCTTGGGCAGATTCGCTATAACCGACCAGTAGATACAAGTCAGTAACAATAATAATTAGTCAAAATGTAAATTGCTCCAATTGTTGTAAGAAGATGGTTTTTAGTCTTTCTCCACAGCCCAAGGCAGAATAAATAATGGAGGGACGAGAAGACGTTAAAAAGTAATTAAACACATTACACCCACTTGTCTTGGTCCTTCCCCGGTCCATCACTGCAGTCCGCCATCCTCTGTCTTTGGTTGTTCTCCCTTCTGCTGCTGAGGCCAGTGATTGGACTGACATGGTCATGGTGGAGGGTGGAGATGTCATCGGCGTCAGTATCGCGTCACCCCTCACGTGACCGTGTGCAGCCAATCACTATTACCAGCTTCATAATGGGGCCCCGAAAGATCAGGAGGAAGCATAAGAACAGAGGAGGTCTAGGACCGGTGGGTGTCATGTATTCTATGATATCATCCCTTTCCTTACAGACAGATGTGTTACAGATCAGTTCGCTCTGCTGTATATAATGGAGCTGAATAGTGACATTGAGATGTGGACAGTGATGTGGACTCAGATCTTCTCCCTATGATAACACTGAATGGCAGAGCACAGAGGCCGAAGCATTGTCATAGGGAACCCTGAGAAATGGGGATTATGTTAATAGAAATCTCACCCAAAAGCACCGCTGCTGATCAGTTTGATAGTTTCATAGTCGCTTATACGCGGCTCTCCTGCCGGGATCAATGATTTAATCAAGTCCTAGAAAAGAATAAGAAATAATACTAAGATATAGAAGCTGAATACAATAATACTAAAGCAGAAACCATAATAGTATAGATAATGAAATCAGCGCCATGACCCAGTGAGTATAATGCGCCCAATATTTCAAGGACACTCCACAAATACTAACCAAAACAACAACGAAAAAAGGGCGAGTGATAGTCCTGAAGACAATTGTAACAATGTTTATTGAAAATTCATATAAAATAACAAATATAATAAAAAATCTTACATGTAAGGACAAGATGGAATGAGAAGCCAAATGAGAACAGAAATAACGACCCTCCATAATGCTAGTGAAGTGGATATGTGGAGTGAATCCTGGAGCTAGTGTGAGTATAAATCAAGTACATATCAAACAATGACGTCTACCCCATCAGTCCAGGATGTTCCCCATAGTATCCCACTAGGATGGGCGCTCAGCCAGCCCCAACGCGCGTTTTGAATGGGCTTCCTCGGGAGCTGTGGACTTGATTTTGCTGGGGTGGTTTAGTGTTCCACTACAAGTATGGGATAAGGTTTCACCTTCATAACCCTAAAATTATATCATTTGTATTCCATCCTCCCCAGAAAACCATGTCCTAAGATGTGCACTAGCACCAGCACTTTATGGTGCATGTCCTAAGATCTGCGCTAGCACCAGCACTTTATGGTGCATGTCCTAAGATTTGCACTAGCACCAGCACTTTATGGTGCATGTCCTAAGATCTGCACTAGCACCAGCACTTTATGGTGCATGTCCTAAGATCTGCACTAGCACCAGCACTTTATGGTGCTTGTCCTTAGATCTGCACCAGCACTTTATGGGGACATTTCTTTCTACTAATCTCCTCACACTGGCTCCATGATTCACTCCCCATATCCACTTCACCAGTATTATGGAGGGTCGTTTTTTTTCTGTTCTCATTTGTCTTCTTATTCAATCTTGTCCTTACATGTAAGATTTTTTATTATATACTTGTTATTTTAGATGTATTTTCAATAAAAATAGTTACAATTGTCTTCAGGACTATCACTCGCCCTTTTTTCGTTGTTGTCTTGGTAAGATACAGTAGATGCTGGAAAACATCTCAGGATGTAATAACTTTTCCTCCTTTATTATGTCCCAGCTAATTTACACTGATCCGATGTAGGGGACGATACGAGCCGACGCTCTGCAGACACGGATGAAATATAAAGCGGATCCTCTATATATCGATATAATTGTAAAGTGCTGGATAAAACGCGAGATCACACAGGGTAGAACTTGCAGAGAATCTGTCAGTAGGTCTGTGCTATGTAATCTGGGAGCAGTTATGATATAGGGGAAGAGACCATGATTCCAGCGATATGTTACTTACTAGACTTTCTGCTGTTGCTTTAATAAAATCAGTGTTTTATCAGCAGGAGATTATCACTAGGACTATGTGTCTCATGCCATGTTGTCCTAGTACTCTGTAAACCCACCACCACGGTATAGCAGATTTCTGCCTATGCACAGTGTATACAGAAAAGCTGCCAATCAATGGTGTGGGCAGTGTTCTACAAGGTTCAGCATTCAGAGCTCTGCTAGATCTGCAGCAGAGAAGACAGGGATATTATCACATCTGCTGACCCAAGTAAATTAAGTGATATATCGCTGGAATCAGGGTCTCTGCCCCTACATTATGCTACAGCATAAACCTGGTGACAGATTCCATTTAATATAAATGCCATTCTCTAAGACCACAGTGTCCTCTACACTTAGAAAAGAGCCGTCCCATGGTTATATGGGGATAATACTGGACGGGTCACTCACACCCCATGATCTGGTGATACACAGACACCCCCATATCTCTATGATACTTACAACGGCGGATTCTTGGATCTCCGGGATCTTACAGATTCCACTGTCGGGATTCGCCAGCGCTGATGGTACTAAAATAATGATAAAGTGATGAGAAAATAAAATGTATTAGTCGATATCAGTCCTACATACATAATACCGTAATATAAGGGAGAAATGACAAGACGTCTGAAAATGGGAATAATACTCGTTATATGGGGACTCTACATATGAGAACGTACAGCGCACCCACAGATAAAGGTAATGTAAGTGGTGGCGGACCCCCAATCACCACATGAATGAGGAGCCCCCACCCTCACTGCACATGTGAGTGATGGGAAGAGAGCTGAAGCATAGCAGCCATATGCAAATTATCCTGGAAGTGCACTGGGGGCGTGTCACTGCACTCGGACTCCTTCATCCCCGCCCCCAGTGCACTTCCATCCTGATTTGCAAATGGCTTCTATGTTACATTTCTCCTGACTGGCACATTGGATTTCAGCAAAGAAAAACTTTTTAATAAAGGGGAACGTCCTCCGCCGTCATCCCACCACTCCTATATGTATCATGTGCTGACAGGTCCCCATTACATGGAGTAGAGAGTAAATCCGCCATTATTCCCTGCTGTGTAATATCTGGATATAATGGGGGAACATCCTCTGCCATCATCCCACCACTCCTATATGTATCATGTGCTGACAGGTCCCCATTACATGGAGTAGAGAGTAAATCCGCCATTATCCCCTCCTGTGTAATATCTGGATATAATGGGGGGAACATCCTCTGCCATCATCCCACCACTCCTATATGTATCATGTGCTGACAGGTCCCCATTACATGGAGTAGAGAGTAAATCCGCCATTATCCCCTCCTGTGTAATATCTGGATATAATGGGGGGAACGTCCTCTGCCGTCATCCCACCTCTCCTATATGTATCATGTGCTGACAGGTCCCATTACATGGAGTAGAGAGTAAATCCGCCATTATTCCCTGCTGTGTAATATCTGGATATAATGGGGGGAACGTCCTACGCCGTCATCCCACCACTCCTATATGTATCATGTGCTGACAGGTCCCCATTACATGGAGTAGAGAGTAAATCCGCCATTATTCCCTGCTGTGTAATATCTGGATATAATGGGGGGAACGTCCTACGCCGTCATCCCACCACTCCTATATGTATAATGTGCTGACAGGTCCCCATTACATGGAGTAGAGAGTAAATCCACCATTATTCCCTGCTGTGTAATGTCTGGATATAATGGGGGGAACGTCCTCCGCCGTCATCCCACCACTCCTATATGTATCATGTGCTGACAGGTCCCCATTACATGGAGTAGAGAGTAAATCCACCATTATTCCCTGCTGTGTAATATCTGGATATAATGGGGGAACATCCTCTGCCATCATCCCACCACTCCTATATGTATCATGTGCTGACAGGTCCCCATTACATGGAGTAGAGAGTAAATCCGCCATTATCCCCTCCTGTGTAATATCTGGATATAATGGGGGGAACATCCTCTGCCATCATCCCACCACTCCTATATGTATCATGTGCTGACAGGTCCCCATTACATGGAGTAGAGAGTAAATCCGCCATTATCCCCTCCTGTGTAATATCTGGATATAATGGGGGGAACGTCCTCCGCCGTCATCCCACCTCTCCTATATGTATCATGTGCTGACAGGTCCCATTACATGGAGTAGAGAGTAAATCCGCCATTATTCCCTGCTGTGTAATATCTGGATATAATGGGGGGAACGTCCTCCGCCGTCATCCCACCTCTCCTATATGTATCATGTGCTGACAGGTCCCCATTACATGGAGTAGAGAGTAAATCCGCCATTATTCCCAGCTGTGTAATATCTGGATATAATGGGGGGAACGTCCTCTGCCATCATCCCACCACTCCTATATGTATCATGTGCTGTCAGGTCCCATTACATGGAGTAGAGAGTAAATCCGCCATTATTCCCTGCTGTGTAATATCTGGATATAATGGGGGGAACGTCCTCCGCCGTCATCCCACCACTCCTATATGTATCATGTGCTGACAGGTCCCATTCCATGGAGTAGAGAGTAAATCCGCCATTATTCCATGCTGTGTAATATCTGGATATAATGTGGGGAACGTCCTCCGCCGTCATACCACCACTCCTATATGTATCATGTGCTGTCAGGTCCCCATTACATGGAGTAGAGAGTAAATCCGCCATTATTCCCTGCTGTGTAATATCTGGATATAATGGGGGGAACGTCCTCCGCCGTCATCCCACCACTCCTATATGTATCATGTGCTGACAGGTCCCCATTACATGGAGTAGAGAGTAAATCCGCCATTATTCCCTGCTGTGTAATATTTAGATATAATGGGGGGAACGTCCTCCGCCGTCAACCCTCCACTCCTATATGTATCATGTGCTGACAGGTCCCCATTACATGGAGTAGAGAGTAAATCCGCCATTATTCCCTGCTGTGTAATATCTGGATATAATGGGGGGAACGTCCTCTGCCGTCATCCCACCACTCCTATATGTATCATGTGCTGACAGGTCCCCATTACATGGAGTAGAGAGTAAATCCGCCATTATTCCCTGCTGTGTAATATCTGGATATAATGGGGGGAACATCCTCCGCCGTCATCCCTCCACTTCGATATGTATCATGTGCTGACAGGTCCCCATTACATGGAGTAGAGAGTAAATCTGCCATTATTCCCTGCTGTGTAATATCTGGATATAATGGGGGGAACGTCCTCCGCCGTCATCCCACCACTCCTATATGTATCATGTGCTGACAGGTCCCATTACATGGAGTAGAGAGTAAATCTGCCATTATCCCCTCCTGTGTAATATCTGGATATAATGGGGGGGAACGTCCTGTGCCGTCATCCCACCACTCCTATATGTATCATGTGCTGACAGGTCCCATTACATGGAGTAGAGAGTAAATCCGCCATTATTCCCAGCTGTGTAATATCTGGATATAATGGGGGGAACGTCCTCCGCCGTCATCCCTCCACTCCTATATGTATCATGTGCTGACAGGTTCCATTACATGGAGTAGAGAGTAAATCTGCCATTATCCCCTCCTGTGTAATATCTGGATATAATGGGGGGGGAACGTCCTGTGCCGTCATCCCACCACTCCTATATGTATCATGTGCTGACAGGTCCCATTCTATGGAGTAGAGAGTAAATCCGCCATTATCCCCTCCTGTGTAATATCTGGATATAATGGGGGGAACGTCCTACACCGTCATCCCACCACTCCTATATGTATCATGTGCTAACAGGTCCCCATTACATGGAGTAGAGAGTAAATCCGCCATTATTCCCTGCTGTGTAATATCTGGATATAATGGGGGGAACGTCCTCCGCCGTCATCCCACCACTCCTATATGTATCATGTGCTGACAGGTCCCATTACATGGAGTAGAGAGTAAATCTGCCATTATCCCCTCCTGTGTAATATCTGGATATAATGGGGGGGAACGTCCTGTGCCGTCATCCCACCACTCCTATATGTATCATGTGCTGACAAGTCCCATTACATGGAGTAGAGAGTAAATCCGCCATTATTCCCAGCTGTGTAATATCTGGATATAATGGGGGGAACGTCCTCCGCCGTCATCCCTCCACTCCTATATGTATCATGTGCTGACAGGTCCCATTACATGGAGTAGAGAGTAAATCTGCCATTATCCCCTCCTGTGTAATATCTGGATATAATGGGGGGAACGTCCTGTGCCGTCATCCCACCACTCCTATATGTATCATGTGCTGACAGGTCCCATTCTATGGAGTAGAGAGTAAATCCGCCATTATCCCCTCCTGTGTAATATCTGGATATAATGGGGGGAACGTCCTACACCGTCATCCCACCACTCCTATATGTATCATGTGCTGTCAGGTCCCATTACATGGAGTAGAGAGTAAATCCGCCATTATTCCCTGCTGTGTAATATCTGGATATAATGGGGGGAACGTCCTCCGCCGTCATCCCACCACTCCTATATGTATCATGTGCTGACAGGTCCCATTCCATGGAGTAGAGAGTAAATCCGCCATTATTCCATGCTGTGTAATATCTGGATATAATGTGGGGAACGTCCTCCGCCGTCATACCACCACTCCTATATGTATCATGTGCTGTCAGGTCCCCATTACATGGAGTAGAGAGTAAATCCGCCATTATTCCCTGCTGTGTAATATCTGGATATAATGGGGGGAACGTCCTCCGCCGTCATCCCACCACTCCTATATGTATCATGTGCTGACAGGTCCCCATTACATGGAGTAGAGAGTAAATCCGCCATTATTCCCTGCTGTGTAATATTTAGATATAATGGGGGGAACGTCCTCCGCCGTCAACCCTCCACTCCTATATGTATCATGTGCTGACAGGTCCCCATTACATGGAGTAGAGAGTAAATCCGCCATTATTCCCTGCTGTGTAATATCTGGATATAATGGGGGGAACGTCCTCTGCCGTCATCCCACCACTCCTATATGTATCATGTGCTGACAGGTCCCCATTACATGGAGTAGAGAGTAAATCCGCCATTATTCCCTGCTGTGTAATATCTGGATATAATGGGGGGAACATCCTCCGCCGTCATCCCTCCACTTCGATATGTATCATGTGCTGACAGGTCCCCATTACATGGAGTAGAGAGTAAATCTGCTATTATTCCCTGCTGTGTAATATCTGGATATAATGGGGGGAACGTCCTCCGCCGTCATCCCACCACTCCTATATGTATCATGTGCTGACAGGTCCCATTACATGGAGTAGAGAGTAAATCTGCCATTATCCCCTCCTGTGTAATATCTGGATATAATGGGGGGGAACGTCCTGTGCCGTCATCCCACCACTCCTATATGTATCATGTGCTGACAGGTCCCATTACATGGAGTAGAGAGTAAATCCGCCATTATCCCCTCCTGTGTAATATCTGGATATAATGGGGGGAACGTCCTACACCGTCATCCCACCACTCCTATATGTATCATGTGCTAACAGGTCCCCATTACATGGAGTAGAGAGTAAATCCGCCATTATTCCCTGCTGTGTAATATCTGGATATAATGGGGGGAACGTCCTCCGCCGTCATCCCACCACTCCTATATGTATCATGTGCTGACAGGTCCCATTACATGGATTAGAGAGTAAATCTGCCATTATCCCCTCCTGTGTAATATCTGGATATAATGGGGGGGAACGTCCTGTGCCGTCATCCCACCACTCCTATATGTATCATGTGCTGACAGGTCCCATTACATGGAGTAGAGAGTAAATCCGCCATTATTCCCAGCTGTGTAATATCTGGATATAATGGGGGGAACGTCCTCCGCCGTCATCCCTCCACTCCTATATGTATCATGTGCTGACAGGTCCCATTACATGGAGTAGAGAGTAAATCTGCCATTATCCCCTCCTGTGTAATATCTGGATATAATGGGGGGGGGGAACGTCCTGTGCCGTCATCCCACCACTCCTATATGAATCATGTGCTGACAGGTCCTATTCTATGGAGTAGAGAGTAAATCCGCCATTATCCCCTCCTGTGTAATATCTGGATATAATGGGGGGAACGTCCTACACCGTCATCCCACCACTCCTATATGTATCATGTGCTAACAGGTCCCCATTACATGGAGTAGAGAGTAAATCCGCCATTATTCCCTGCTGTGTAATATCTGGATATAATGGGGGGAACGTCCTCCGCCGTCATCCCTCCACTCCTATATGTATCATGTGCTGACAGGTCCCCATTACATGGAGTAGAGAGTAAATCCACCATTATTCCCTGCTGTGTAATATCTGGATATAATGGGGGGAACGTCCTCTGCCGTCATCCCACCACTCCTATATGTATCATGTGCTGACAGGTCCCCATTACATGGAGTAGAGAGTAAATCCGCCATTATTCCCTGCTGTGTAATATCTGGATATAATGGGGGGAACGTCCTCCGCCGTCATCCCTCCATTCCTATATGTATCATGTGCTAACAGGTCCCATTACATGGAGTAGAGAGTAAATCCGCCATTATTCCCTGCTGTGTAATATCTGGATATAATGGGGGGAACGTCCTCTGCCGTCATCCCACCACTCCTATATGTATCATGTGCTGACAGGTCCCCATTACATGGAGTAGAGAGTAAATCCGCCATTATTCCCTGCTGTGTAATATCTGGATATAATGGGGGGAACGTCCTCCGCCGTCATCCCACCACTCCTATATGTATCATGTGCTGACAGGTCCCCATTACATGGAGTAGAGAGTAAATCCGCCATTATTCCCTGCTGTGTAATATCTGGATATAATGGGGGGAACGTCCTCCGCCGTCATCCCTCCACTCCTATATGTATCATGTGCTGACAGGTCCCCATTACATGGAGTAGAGAGTAAATCCGCCATTATCCCCTGCTGTGTAATATCTGGATATAATGGGGGGAACGTCCTCTGCCGTCATCCCTCCACTCCTATATGTATCATGTGCTGACAGGTCCCCATTACATGGAGTAGAGAGTAAATCCGCCATTATCCCCAGCTGTGTAATATCTGGATATAATGGGGGGAACGTCCTCCGCCGTCATCCCTCCACTCCTATATGTATCATGTGCTGACAGGTCCCATTACATGGAGTAGAGAGTAAATCCGCCATTATTCCCTGCTGTGTAATGTCTGGGTATAATGGGGGGAACGTCCTCTGCCATCATCCCACCCCTCCTATATGTATCATGTGCTGACAGGTCCCATTACATGGAGTAGAGAGTAAATCCGCCATTATTCCCTGCTGTGTAATGTCTGGGTATAATGGGGGGATCGTCCTCCGCCGTCATCCCACCACTCCTATATGTATCATGTGCTGACAGGTCCCCATTACATGGAGTAGAGAGTAAATCCGCCATTATTCCCTGCTGTGTAATATCTGGATATAATGGGGGGAACGTCCTACGCCGTCATCCCACCACTCCTATATGTATTATGTGCTGACAGGTCCCCATTACATGGAGTAGAGAGTAAATCCGCCATTATTCCCTGCTGTGTAATGTCTGGGTATAATGGGGGGATCGTCCTCCGCCGTCATCCCACCACTCCTATATGTATCATGTGCTGACAGGTCCCCATTACATGGAGTAGAGAGTAAATCCGCCATTATTCCCTGCTGTGTAATGTCTGGGTATAATGGGGGGATCGTCCTCCGCCGTCATCCCACCACTCCTATATGTATCATGTGCTGACAGGTCCCCATTACATGGAGTAGAGAGTAAATCCGCCATTATTCCCTGCTGTGTAATATCTGGATATAATGGGGTGAACGTCCTACGCCGTCATCCCACCACTCCTATATGTATCATGTGCTGACAGGTCCCCATTACATGGAGTAGAGAGTAAATCCGCCATTATTCCCTGCTGTGTAATGTCTGGGTATAATGGGGGGAACGTCCTCTGCCATCATCCCACCACTCCTATATGTATTATGTGCTGACAGGTCCCCATTACATGGAGTAGAGAGTAAATCCGCCATTATTCCCTGCTGTGTAATGTCTGGGTATAATGGGGGGATCGTCCTCCGCCGTCATCCCACCACTCCTATATGTATCATGTGCTGACAGGTCCCCATTACATGGAGTAGAGAGTAAATCCGCCATTATTCCCTGCTGTGTAATATCTGGATATAATGGGGTGAACGTCCTACGCCGTCATCCCACCACTCCTATATGTATCATGTGCTGACAGGTCCCCATTACATGGAGTAGAGAGTAAATCCGCCATTATTCCCTGCTGTGTAATATCTGGATATAATGGGGTGAACGTCCTACGCCGTCATCCCACCACTCCTATATGTATTATGTGCTGACAGGTCCCATTACATGGAGTAGAGAGTAAATCCACCATTATTCCCTGCTGTGTAATATCTGGATATAATGGGGGGAACGTCCTCCGCCATCATTCCACCACTCCTATATGTATTATGGGCTGACAGGTCCCATTTCACGGAGTAGAGAGTAAATCCACCATTATTCCCTGCTGTGTAATATCTGGATATAATGGGGGGAACGTCCTCCGCCATCATCCCACCACTCCTATATGTATCATGTGCTGACAGGTCCCATTACATGGAGTAGAGAGTAAATCCACCATTATTCCCTGCTGTGTAATGTCTGGATATAATGGGGGGAACGTCCTCCGCCATCATCCCACCACTCCTATATGTATTATGTGCTGACAGGTCCCATTTCACGGAGTAGAGAGTAAATCCACCATTATTCCCTGCTGTGTAATATCTGGATATAATGGGGGGAACGTCCTACGCCGTCATCCCACCACTCCTATATGTATCATGTGCTGACAGGTCCCCATTTCACGGAGTAGAGAGTAAATCCGCCATTATCCCCTGCTGTGTAATATCTGGATATAATGGGGGGAACGTCCTCTGCCATCATCCCACCACTCCTATATGTATCATGTGCTGACAGGTCCCATTTCACGGAGTAGAGAGTAAATCCACCATTATTCCCTGCTGCGTAATATCTGGAGATTCCTTGTAGACGGTCATGTGATCGGCTCACCTGCAATCAGATCGCTGCTCGGCTCCAGCTGACTCCTATTAGAGTCAGGGATTTCCGGGGTCACATTCTCCCCATATTCGTTGTCGCCTTCTGGTGTTTCCTAATAGATATAATAGAGATAATTAATATGTGGAAGATTTCACTAAATCCACAAATCCATCAATCAGGACAGATGAAACCAACATTTACTGATGCACCAATTGATGGCTCCTTACCGGAAGGGTCCAACTGGCCCTCCAGAGAACTGGAGGATTCTCCAGGGGGCCCAGGCATTGACACCTGCTGGCATACAGGGCAGGCAGCTGCCTAGGGCTCCTGCTGCTCCAGGGGCCCTAGCCAGTGGCGTATTGCTAAAAGTGGCAGACCATGCAGCTGCTATGGGGCCCGTGAGTCAGGGGGACCCACCTGATGCCAGCGAAGCAGCAGTGGGTGACAGGCTGCTGCTGCTAAAGCCTGTCCCCGCTGCTAAAAAGAAATGAATCTTCTGTCAACACCACACCCCCATGGGCATGGAGAGCGGTGAATATTCATTTAACTTTAATAGCGGGCAGTGTTAGCCACAGGCTGAGTCTAACACTGCCCCCTATCATGGCTGGCAGACCAGGGCCCCGGCTCACCCAGGGGCCCCAGCCCAAGCGGCCACTATGGGGCCTGTAAGTCAGGGGGGCCTAATGCCAGCACTCCTCCCCAGTGTGCACCACATTCAACTGTATCGGCATCACAGATGAAAGCAATAATGGAGGAGAGAGCATCAGACGACGCTCCATCTCCCATCATTCCCCTCTGCCTCTGACACTGAAGGTGTGTGATGACGTCACTTCATCGCGTACCCGCTGTGTGTTGGGCAAATGGCAGTGCAGCTGCTGATACCGGAGCAGAGCCGGGATCAGTGGGGAACAAGGAGGAGAGGTGAGGATTGTGTTTGTTTATATATATATATATATATATATGTCAGTGAGTGAGTCCTGGTGGCCATAATACTGTAGGACTGTGGGGCTACATTATATTCAATTTGGGAGTGCATTATACTCTATGTGGGTCTACATTATATTCTATGGGGGGGCTGCATTATACCCTATGAGGGGTGCTGCATTATACTCTGAGGGGGCTACATTATATTCTATGGGAGGCTGCATTATACCCTATGAGGGAGCTACATTATATTTTTTGAGGTGCTAAACTATATTCTATGGGAGGATACATTATATTCTATGGGGGGCTACATTAAATTCTATGAGGGGGGCTACATTATATTCTATGAGGGGGCTACTTTTTATTCTATGAGGGGGCTACATTATATTCTATGAGGGGGCTACATTATATTCTATGAGGGGGCTACATTAAATTCTATGAGGGGGCTACTTTTTATTCTATGAGGGGGCTACATTATATTCTATGAGGGGGCTACATTAAATTCTATGAGGGGGGTACTTTTTATTCTACGAGGGGGCTACATTAAATTCTATGAGGGGGCTACTTTTTATTCTATGAGGGGGCTACATTATATTCTATGAGGGGGCTACATTATATTCTATGAGGGGGCTACATGAAATTCTATGAGGGGGCTACATTATATTCTATGAGGGGGCTACATTAAATTCTATGAGGGGGCTACTTTTTATTCTATGAGGGGGCTACATTATGTTCTATGAGGGGGCTACATTAAATTCTATGAGGGGGCTACTTTTTATTCTATGAGGGGCCTACTTTATATTCTATGATGGGGCTACTCCAACCAGTGCTATATAATTAAGAAGTGTACTACCTTATATTACACCCTGATATTAGTATTTTACCCCACAATTGGTGGTCTTGTATTTATTTCTTTGTAGCTACATAGTGGGCCCCAAGAATGATTTTCTCTGGTGGGCCCAAGGTGCTCCAGTCCGACGCTGCTTACCTGGCGGTCCGACGAGCGGTCCGGAAGTTCTAGTACACGCAGGATTTTTTCGGCCAGTTCTGTAATATAAGCCAAGTCTCCAGATTGAGACTTTTTTTCGGCCTATAAAGAAGAAAAGAAACAAAAAAGAACAATCTGAGATGATTGGCGGCCATTGTATGTGTCATCTGCTCCTCTCTGCAGATACACTG
This sequence comes from Ranitomeya imitator, assembly GCF_032444005.1. Classification (NCBI taxonomy): domain Eukaryota; kingdom Metazoa; phylum Chordata; class Amphibia; order Anura; family Dendrobatidae; genus Ranitomeya; species Ranitomeya imitator. The sequence goes on from NW_027194904.1 coordinate 132,159, forward strand.
ACTCCATACAGGATTTGGGGACTCGTCGTGTTTTATATGGGAGGAAAGAAGAAGCTTCTGTCCCACCATTATTATCTCTGAGTACAGAGAAGTTGTGTGCGGAGCGTCCGCCACTTACCTGCTGTAGTAAAGTCTTGATGTTGTGACATAAATCTGTCAGATACTCTGACGTCAGTTGATCTTGTCGGTGTTTAGTCAGGCAATCCTTTACTAGCTGCACCACCAGCCGGTGAGTGAAGCAGAGGACGTCATCGGGTGGTAGAAGCGCAATGTTAGGGCGATGGAAGATAAGAACCTCCAATAGCGCTTGTACCTGAAAATCATTCAGATGTAATTCAGCCATAGTGAGAAATTGCAAATGCTCTCCGTCACTATAGAACCAAAAATGGCACCCGGAACCCTGCGCGGCTTCTATTTATAGGGGCTGTGATGTCACAATGGCCGACAATCACCAGTGATGTCACAATGGCCGACAATCACCAGTGATGTCATCCTGGCCGACAATCACCAGTGATGTCATCACGGAATCTTGTGATAGAATTTTCCAGCATCGGCTCTGCACAGATACTTGCTGCCCGGCAATATTTCGGGTTCGCTCACACTTGTGTACCAATAATCCAGGAGAGTGGGGCGAGGTTTTCTCACTTGTCCTCCGTGTTCTGTCCGTGTAGAATCCGTCCTGTTATTCCGCAGCTATTAATCTTTTACACGACCATTTACAGGCTTCTTTGCTACAGAAATGGAATGTATCTGTAAAAACCGCTTGTCCCTCTGATGCTCCATAAGGCGTGCGACTGTTTCCTGCCAGTGTCCGATTTTGGACTGTAATCACAGAATGCTGCAGTTTTTTTCCTCACGCCGAATATACGTTTTGCCGTTTTTACCGGCGTTTTTTATCATTCACTTGAATGGGTGAAATACGCTGCAAAACTGAGAGACTTGACAAAGCGCTGCTTTAAAGAAAAAGCTGAGATTTCAGAAATCCCTGCAGCGTCTCGAGCATACTTTTATGGCACGCCGAAATGTTGGATTAGCACTCGAGCATGCTGAGTTAACACCTTATCAGAGCACGCTCGCTCACCACTAATCCTCCATCATAGGAATGGAAATACTGGATATGTTTATTACCTCACGGGTCTTTTTTCTTCTCCATAGAACATTTAACTCCTTGGTTGCAGAGTTTACTATTAACAACTGTGACAAATATTGAAGAGGTAATCATCAATGTAATCAATCATTAAAAATCATGACATCGTTAACATTAATCTTTTTGTCTTTGGAAAGTTTCATCCTTTACTTAAATTGTGAAATGCCCCTCTTTTATGTCCCCATAGTGAGCACAATGTATGAAGTAAATGAGAAAGCAGTAATTATATATATATATACACTATTTGTAAAAAATTGCTTTATTTCTATATATGTACAAGTGCTTCTCACAAAATTAGAATATCATCAAAAAGTTAATTACATCACACACAGAGTCATTACACACAGAGTAATCTATTTCATGTGTTTATTTCTGTTAATGTTGATGATTATGGCTTACAGCCAATGAAATCCCAAAAGTCAGTATCTCAGTAAATTGGAATACTTTATATCACCAGCTTGAAAAATGATTGTAAAATCCGAAATGTTGTCCTACTGAAATGTATGTTCAGTAAATGCCCTCAATACTTGGTCCTTTTCCATCAATTACTGCATCAATGTGGCGTGGCATTGAGGCGATCAGCCTGCGGCACTGCTGAGGGGTTATGGAAGCCCAGGTTGCTTTGATAGCAGCCTTCAGCTCATCTGCATTGTTGGTCTGGTGTTTCTCACCTTCCTCTTGACAATACTCCATAGATTCTCTATGAGGTTAAGGTCAGGCGAGTTTGCTGCCAATCAAGCCCAGTGATACTGTTGACTGTAAACCCGGTATTGGTACTTTTGGCAGTGTGGACAGCAGCAGTCCGCTCCTTGTGAATCTCCCCCAATTTCTGAATGGCCTTTTGTTTTTGTTTTTAATATAATTTTTTATTGAAAATTTGCATTTACAACCATATGAAAGAACAATCCATTGGCATCAATCATAGGATTTAGACATTGTACATTGTAATTGTTACAGTCTCCACAAGACACAAGTAAAGGTTACCGATTAAGAATATCTTCTTTTGGAGATAACGAAGGTAATCTTAGCCAATATTATAAAATCTATATGGGATCGCGGAGAGAATTGTCAAAAATACAAAAACAAACAAAGAAATAAAAGAAGAAGGGAAGGGGGAAAGGGAGGGAGGAGAGTAAGAAAAGGAGCGGGGAGCCTTCACCGAGTCGCCTAACCCATTCCAACCGGCAGTCTAGCCCGCCTTCCCATTATCCAGTAAAGTAGTAAAACATCTAACGCTAATCATGGCAAGAACAATCCTCTGGTAATTGTAGTGGATAGGGTTGAGCGACCTTGACTTTTTTAGAGTCGAGTCGGGTTTCGCGAAACCCAACTATCTCAAAAGTCGAGTCGAGTGGAATCGGCCGATTATCGCGAAAAGTCGGGGATCGACCGAAACACGAAACCCAATGCAAGTCAATGGGGGAGCATAGTCGGCAGTGAGTGGAGGCCAGGAAAACACCTACAGTGCCCATTTTAATGGCAAAAAACATACATTCTTGTTACAGAAGCTCGTCATTCTAAATTTACCTTATAATAATAGTAAGGCATTGGAAATTGGGGGTCATTTGGCTAAAGTTGTGGGGGGTAGGGTTGGTTCAAGTATTTAGTGGGCCCAGGAAATCTGGACCACGTCACGGCAGTGGAGCAGGGAGAGGTAAGTATTTCAACTTTGCAAGTGCTGTGATCCTGAGCAAGCAGGGGGGGCCCACTCGTTGGCACTGGCACAGGGCCCCTCAAAGTACGGCGGTGTGTTTGCACGGCGGGGGCGCCTCCCACCGGCAGCAACACTTTTGCGTACTATGAGGGGCCCTGTGCCAGTGACGTCGCCAACGAGTATTCCTCCCCCCACCTGATGAAGGAACCTGCACCTTCATCTGCACCTTCCTCTTTGTCCCCGTGTAAGGTGGTATGGTATGCGGGAAGGGGAACCTGACTTTCAGCAGGGTGCACGGGGAATGTTGCGTTATGGGTCAATGTACCAGCAGACTCCTCTATCAATGGCTGGGCAATGGGCAGGATGAGGGGGAAACAGATATGGGCCCAAAGAATAAAGTGGGCTAAATGCAGTTCAAAATTGGTAACAGGACTAACCAGGGGGCATTGCTTTGTTCAGTGGAGGACAACAGGAATGAGAGGCTGACACAGAGAGTAGGCCCAAATCAGTAAGTAGTCTAAATGAAGTTCAAAATTGGCAACAGTAGTAAACAGGCGGCACAGCTTTCTTCACTGGAGGAGAACAGCAAGGAGCGGCAGACACCGATAGAAGGCCCCAACCCAACTAGTCGGCCCACTGCAGTTTTAAAATTCCGATAGGCTGAAAACCAGATAATTGTAGGTCATTTTTTGTAAAGAGGACAGCTGTATTGAGTGGCGCAGCCAGACACTACAAGTAGGCCTTACACCACAAAGTTGGCTCGACGCAGGTTTAAAAAAGGTTACATGGGTACACGGTCTGCATTGGTGTGCTCAGTGGAGGACAATTGGAAGGAGGGACCACAGAAAGACTTAGTAGGCGTAAAATAACAAAATAGGCTGTATGCAGCTTCGATTATGTGGCAACCTGGAGAACACCTTGGAGTGGCAGACACCGTCTCTACAACCCAGACCCAACTTGTAGGCCTAATGCAGTGTTGTTTCAACAACTACTTAAGACGAGCATGAAGATTGAAGCAATGGAGAGGCAACCTGGAGAACACCTTGGAGCGGCAGACACCGTCTCTACAACCCAGACCCAACTTGTAGGCCTAATGCAGTGTTGTTTCAACAACAACTTAACGAGAGCTAGAAGATATAAGCTATGGAGAGGTAACCTGGAGAACACCTTGGAGTGGTAGGCACCGTCTCTACAACCCAGACCCAACTTGTAGGCCTAATGCAGTGTTGTTTCAACAACTACTTAAGACGAGCATGAAGATTGAAGCAATGGAGAGGCAACCTGGAGAACACCTTGGAGTGGCAGACACCGTCTCTACGACCCAGACCCAACTTGTAGGCGTAAAGTAGTGTTGTTTCAACAACTACTTAAGACGAGCATGAAGATTGAAGCAATGGAGAGGCAACCTGGAGAACACCTTGGAGCGGCAGACACCATCTCTACAACCCAGACCCAACTTGTAGGCCTAATGCTTAGTAGGCCTAACATAAAAAAAGTCACCGTCTCTACGACCCAGACCCAACTTGTAGGCCTAATGCAGTGTTGTTTCAACAACTACTTAACGAGAGCTAGAAGATAGAAGCTATGGAGAGGCAACCTGGAGAACACCTTGGAGCGGCAGACACCGTCTCTACAACCCAGACCCAACTTGTAGGCCTAATGCAGAGTTGTTTCAACAACTACATAACGAGAGCTAGAAGATCGAAGCAATGGAGAGGCAACCTGGAGAACACCTTGGAGCGGCAGACACCGTTAGTAGGCCCTACCGAAGTAGTAGCCCCAATGCAGTTTTCAAATTCCTATAGGCTGAAAACCAGACTATTGACGCTCAGCTTTTTTCAGAGGAGGACAGCTTTATTGAGTGGCGCAGACAAACACAGGTAGTAGGCCTTAAACACAAAATTTGGCTCAATGCAGTTTAAAAAAGGTTACAGGGGTACACAGGCAGCATTGGTCTGTCCAGTGGAGGACAATTTCAATTATGGACCGCAGACAGACTTAGTACGCCTACAATTAAAAAAAGGATGCTCTATGCAATTTAAAATAGGTTCCAGGGGTACACGGACAGCATTGGTCTGGTCAGTGGAGGACTAGTGGAAGGAGGGACCGCAGACAGGCTTAGTAGGCCTAACATAACAAAAGTAGGCTGTAGGCACTTTAAAAAAGTTTCCAGGGGTACACGGGCAGCAGTGGTGTGGTCAGTGGAGGACTAGTGGAAGGAGGGACCGCAGACAGGCTTAGTAGGCCTAACATAACAAAAGTAGGCTGTAGGCACTTTAAAAAAGGTTCCAGGGGTACACGGGCAGCAGTGGTCTGGTCAGTGGAGGACTAGTGGAAGGAGGGACCGCAGACAGGCTTAGTAGGCCTAACATAACAAAAGTAGGCTGTAGGCACTTTAAAATAGGTTCCAGGGGTACACGGGCAACAGTGGTCTGGTCAGTGGAGGACTAGTGGAAGGAGGGACCGCAGACAGGCTTAGTAGGCCTAACATAACAAAAGTAGGCTGTAGGCACTTTAAAAAAGGTTCCAGGGGTACACGGGCAGCAGTGGTCTGGTCAGTGGAGGACTAGTGGAAGGAGCGACCGCAGACAGGCTTATTAGGCCTAACATAACAAAAGTAGGCTGTAGGCACTTTAAAAAAGGTTCCAGGGGTACACGGGCAGCAGTGGTCTGGTCAGTGGAGGACTACTGGAAGGAGGGACCGCAGACAGGCTTAGTAGGCCTAACATAACAAAAGTAGGCTGTAGGCACTTTAAAATAGGTTCCAGGGGTACACGGGCAACAGTGGTCTGGTCAGTGGAGGACTAGTGGAAGGAGGGACCGCAGACAGGCTTAGTAGGCCTAACATATTAAAAGTGGGCTGTAGGCACTTTAAAATAGGTTCCAGGGGTACACGGGCAGCAGTGGTGTGGTCAGTGAAGGACAATTTCTATAATGGACCGCAGACAGGCTTAGTAGGCCTAACATAAAAAAAGTAGGCTGTAGACACTTGGAATTATCTTGCATGGGTACACAGGCAGCATTAGTGTTGTTAGCGGAGGCCGATTGTAATGAGTGTCTGACACAGTTAGTACTCCTAAAAAATAAATAGATGTTAATGTCTCGCAATACAACAAAACCAAAACACAAAAGGGTGGCATACTTAGGTACAGGGGTGGGCTCCTCTGCTGAGTTTCAGACCTAGTAATTTGGCGCAAAGTATTTACTGGTGTAAATATAGGACACTGCCCCTGACCATTTTAAGTAGCATCATACATGTCAACACAATGGTATTGTCAGTGCCAGGCATTGAAGGATGTCAGGGCATAGACTAAACATTGGTGGAGCTGTGAGAGATAATTTTGCAAGTGGTAGAGCACTGTTTGAGCTGGGGGGGGAACTCTCTTGTGGCCGGAGGTACAGGCCCAGGGCCCCTCATGTTACAACGGTGTGTCTGACGTTGGGTGCGCACCACCACCGCCAGAGACACTTTATTGTACTATGAGGGACCCAGTGGCAGTGCCGTCGACCAAAAGCGTGCACACCCACCTCTTCAGACAAACGGCACTCTCACGGGTGCTTGCGCCAAGTGGCGAGACCACGGCCCCGTGGGGGAAGTTTGGCCATTTAGGGAGGTATAAACATGTCGTATGCTGGACAAACAGCTGCTGCAAATTACGAGATTGGAAAAGTCAGTCAGAGCAGTCCACAAGCAAGACCTTTTCATAGGAAAGCTAGGTGTCAGCCGGGAAAGGTGGGGCAAAAGAATTCGAAATCCAGTTGTGGTTCATTTTAATGAAGGTTAGATCATCAACATTTTGGGTAGCCAGACGAGTCCTTTTTTCGGTTAATATTGAACCTGCAGCACTGAATACTCTTTCTTATAGCACACTAGCTGCTGGGCAAGCAAGCTCCTGCAATGCATATTTTGCCAATTCTGGCCAGGTGTCTAATTTGGATGCCCAGTAATCAAATGGGAATGACGGTTGAGGGAGAACGTCGATAAGGGATGAAAAATAGTTAGTAACCATACTGGACAAATGTTGTCTCCTGTCATTTTGAATTGATGCTGCGGTACCTGTCCTGTCTGCGGTCATAGCAAAATCACTCTACAACCTGGTCAGAAAACCCCTCTGTCCAACGCCACTTCTAATTTGTGCACCTCTAACACCTCTGGCCTGCTGCCCCCTGCAGCTCGTGTGATAACGATCACCGTCGCTGTGTGCTGGGAATGCCTGAATAAAACGGTCAACAAGAGTTGATTGTTTGGTTGCTAATATTTGTTCCAGGTTCTCATGTGGCATAATATTTTGCAATTTGCCTTTATAGCGAGGATCAAGGAGGCAGGCCAACCAGTAATCGTCATCGGTCATCATTTTAATAATGCGTGGGTCCCTTTTCAGGATACGTAAGGCATAATCCTCCATGTGGGCCAAAGTTCCAGTTGTCAAATCTGCGGTCGTGCTGGGTTGAGGGGCAGTTTCAGGCAAATCTACGTCACTTGTCTCCCTAAAAAAACCTGAACCCAGCCTTGCAACGCTACCAGTTGCTATTGGCCCCGGAGAAGCTTCCTCATTAAAAAAATACTCATCCCCATCATCCTCCTCGTCCTCCTCCTCCTCCTGTTCGCCCGCTACCTCGTCCTGTACAGTGCCCTGACCAGACAATGGCTGACTGTCATCAAGGCTTTCCTCTTCCTCTGCTGCAGACGCCTGCTCCTTTATGTGCGTCAAACTTTGCATCAGCAGACGCATTAGGGGGATGCTCATGCTTATTATGGCGTTGTCTGCACTAACCAGCCATGTGCATTCCTCAAAACACTGAAGGACTTGACACATGTCTTGTACCTTCGACCACTGCACACCTGACAACTCCATGTCTGCCATCCTACTGCCTGCCCGTGTATGTGTATCCTCCCACAAAAACATAACAGCACGCCTCTGTTCGCACAGTCTCTGAAGCATGTGCAGTGTTGAGTTCCACCTTGTTGCAACGTCGATGATTAGGCGATGCTGGGGAAGGTTCAAAGACCGCTGATAGGTCTGCATACGGCTGGAGTGTATGGGCGAACGGCGGATATGCGAGCAAAGTCCGCGCACTTTGAGGAGCAGGTCAGATAACCCCAGATAACTTTTCAGGAAGCACTGCACCACCAGGTTTAAGGTGTGAGCCAGGCAAGGAATGTGTTTCAGTTGGGAAAGGGAGATGGCAGCCATGAAATTCCTTCCGTTATCACTCACTACCTTGCCTGCCTCAATATCTACAGTGCCCAGCCACGACTGCGTTTCTTTCTGCAAGAACTCGGACAGAACTTCCGCGGTGTGTCTGTTGTCGCCCAAACACTTCATAGCCAATACAGCCTGCTGACGCTTGCCAGTAGCTGCCCCATAATGGGACACCTGGTGTGCAACAGTGGCAGCTGCGGATGGAGTGGTTGTGCGACTGTGGTCTGTGGACGAGCTCTCGCTTCTGCAGGAGGACGAGGAGGAGGAGGAGGGGGTGCGAACGGCTACAGCCAACTGTTTCTTAGACCGTGGGCTAGGCAGAACTGTCCCAAAATTGCTGTCCCCTGTGGACCCTGCATCCACCACATTCATCCAGTGTGCCGTGATGGACACGTAACGTCCCTGGCCTTGCCTCCTGGTCCATGCATCTGTTGTCAGGTGCACCTTTGTACTCACAGATTGCCTGAGTGCATGGACGATGCGCTCTTTAACATGCTGGTGGAGGGCTGGGATGGCTTTTCTCGAAAAGAAGTGTCGACTGGGTAGCTCGTAGCGTGGTACAGCGTAGTCCATCAGGGCTTTGAAAGCTTTGCTTTCAACTAACCGGTAGGGCATCATCTCTAACGAGATTAGTCTAGCTATGTGGGCGTTCAAACCCTGTGTACGCGGATGCGAGGCTAAGTACTTCCTTTTTCTAACGAGAGTCTCATGTAGGGTGAGCTGGACTGGAGAGCTGGAGATCGTGGAACTAGCGGGGGTGCCGGTGGACATGGCAGACTGAGAGACGGTTGGAGACGGTATTCTTGCCGGTGCCCTACATGCAGTGTTTCCAACTACGAAACTGGTGATTCCCTGACCCTGACTGCTTTGGACTGGCAACGAAACCTGCACAGATACTGCAGGTGGTGCGGAAAATGGTGGCCTTACAGTGACGGAAGGGATGTAGCGTTGCTGACTAGCTTCATTGGCCGAGGGTGCTACAACCTTAAGGGACGTTTGGTAGTTAGTCCAGGCTTGCAAATGCATGGTGGTTAAATGTCTATGCATGCAACTTATATTTAGACTTTTCAGATTCTGACCTCTGCTTAAGGTAGTTGAACATTTTTGACAGATGACTTTGCGCTGATCAATTGGATGTTGTTTAAAAAAAATGCCAGACTGCACTCTTTCTAGCATCGGATACCTTTTCAGGCATTGCAGACTGAGCATTAACCGGATGGCCACGCTGTCCTCCAACAGGTTTTGGCTTTGCCACGCGTTTTGGGCCAGATACGGGCCCGGCAGATGGAACCTGTTGCGATGTTGATGCCTGCTGCGGCCCCTCCTCCTCCGCTTCAGAACTACTGCCGCCTGCACCCTGTTCCCCCAATGGCTGCCAATCGGGGTCAACAACTGGGTCATCTATGACCTCCCTTCTATCTCGTGTGCAACTTCGTCTGTGTCACCGTGTAAGCCGGTGGTATAGCGTTCGTGACGGGGCACCATAGTCTCATCAGGGTCTGATTCTGGATCAGTACACTGCGAGGGCAATGTTGTGGTCTGAGTCAAAGGAACAGCATAGTAATCTGGCTGTCGCTGTGCATCTGTGCACTCCATGTCCGATTCAACTTGTAATGGGCATGGCCTGTTAACTGTTTCACTTTCTAACCCAGGAACGGTATGTGTAAAGAGCTCCATGGAGTAACCCGTTGTGTCGCCTGACACATCCTTCTCTGTTGTTGTTTTTCCTGAAGAGGACAAGGAAGCGACTTGTCCCTGACCGTGAACATCCACTAACGACGCACTGCTTTTACATTTACCAGTTTCAGAAGAGGAGGCAAAAGAGCTAGAGGCTGAGTCGGCAAGGAAAGCCAAAACTTGCTCTTGCTGCTCCGGCTTTAAAAGCGGTTTTCCTACTCCCAGAAAAGGGAGCGTTCGAGGCCTTGTGTAGCCAGACGACAAACCTGGCTCCACAGCTCGAGACTTAGGTGCTATATTGTTTTTCCCACGACCACCTGATGCTCCACCACCACTACCATCATTACCAGCTGGCAATGAACGCCCACGGCCACGACCTCTTCCACCAGACTTCCTCATTGTTTTAAAAACGTAACCAAAGTAACGGTATTTGTTACTGTAAAACAACTTACAAGGTGAACTCAAACTTCTGTAGGATTTAGATATCCCTTTATAGGAGGGTGAGACTGCAAGGAAAATCAGGCACAATGTTACACACTCGGTTTTCTGGGGCACAAAATGAGAGAGATGCCACACACGCAGGACTGTCACTCAAGCACAAATGCCAATATTAATCTCCCAATATTTATTTTTTTTTAGGGAGAATTTAAAAACCAAAAAAAAAAAACCAGACTCTAGGCTTTCTGTGGCCCACAATTTGAGAGAGATGGCACACACGACTGGCACAGAAGCAGAAAGGCCAATATTAATCTCCCACTATTTATTTTTTTTTCAGGGAGAATTTAAAAACCAAAATAAAAAAAAAATAAAAAACTAGGCTTTCTGTGGCCCACAATTTGAGAGAGATGGCACACACGACTGGCACAGAAGCACAAAGGCCAATATTAATTTCCCACTATTTATTCTTTTTCAGGGAGAATTTAAAAACCAAAATAAAAAAAAAAAACCAGACACTAGGCTTTCTGTGGCCCACAATTTGAGAGAGATGGCACACACAGGACTGGCACAGAAGCACAAAGGCCAATATTAATCTTCCACTATTTATCTACTATTTATTTTTTTTTCAGGGAGAATTTAAAAAAAAAAAGAAAAAAAAAATACAGACACTAGGCTTTCTGTGGCCCACAATTTGAGAGAGATGGCACACACGACTGGCACAGAAGCACAAAGGCCAATATTAATCTCCCACTGTTTATTTTTTTTTTCAGGGAGAATTTAAAAACCAAAAAAAAACAAAAAACAGACACTAGGCTTTCTGTGGCCCACAATTTGAGAGAGATGGCACACACGACTGGCACAGAAGCACAAAGACCAATATTAATCTCCCACTGTTTATTCTTTTTCAGGGAGGATTTAAAAACCAAAAAAAAAAAAAAAAAACAGACACTAGGCTTTCTGTGGCCCACAATTTGAGAGAGATGGCACACACAGGACTGGCACAGAAGCACAAAGGCCAATATTAACCCCTTTCCGGCATCGGACGTACTATACCGTCCGATGCCGGCTCCCCTGCTTTGATGCAGGGCTCCGCGGTGAGCCCGCACCAAAGTCGGGACATGTCAGCTGTTTTGAACAGCTGACATGTGCCCGTAATAGGCGCGGGCAGAATCGCGATCTGCCCGCACCTATTAACTAGTTAAATGCCGCTGTCAAACGCAGACAGCGGCATTTAACTACCGCTTCCGGCCGGGCGGCCGGAAATGACGTCATCGCCGACCCCCATCACATGATCGGGGGTCGGCGATGCTTGTGAATGGTAGCCATAGAGGTCCTTGAGACCTCTATGGTTACTGATTGCCCGTCGCTGTGAGCGCCACCCTGTGGTCGGCGCTCACAGCACACGTGCAATTCTGCTACATAGCAGCGATCAGCAGATCGCTGCTATGTAGCAGAGCCGATCGCGTTGTGCCTGCTTTTAGCCTCCCATGGAGGCTATTGAAGCATGGCAAAAGTTAAAAAAAAAAGTTAAAAAAAATGTGAAAAAAATAAAAAAAACATAAAAGTTTAAATCACCCCCCTTTCGCCCCAATCAAAATAAATCAATAAAAAAATATCAAATCTACGCATATTTGGTATCGCCGCGCTCAGAATCGCCCGATCTATCAATTAAAAAAAAGTATTAACCTGATCACTAAACAGCGTAGTGGGAAAAAAATTCGAAACGCCAGAATTACGTTTTTTTGGTCGCCGCGACATTGCATTAAAATGCAATAACGGGCGATCAAAAGAACGTATCTGCACCGAAATGCTATCATTAAAAACGTCATCTCGGCACGCAAAAAATAAGCCCTCAACCGACCCCAGATCACGAAAAATGGAGACGCTACGAGTATCGGAAAATGGCGCAATTTTTTTTTTTTTTTTTTAGCAAAGTTTGGAATTTTTTTTCACCACTTAGATAAAAAATGACCTAGTCATGTTTGGTGTCTATGAACTCGTAATGACCTGGAGAATCATAATGGCAGGTCATTTTTAGCATTTAGTGAACCTAGCAAAAAAGCCAAACAAAAAACCAATGTGGGATTGCACTTTTTTTGCAATTTCACCGCACTTGGAATTTTTTTCCCGTTTTCTAGTACACGACATGCTAAAACCAATGATGTCCTTCAAAAGTACAACTCGTCCCGCAAAAAATAAGCCCTCACATGGCCAAATTGATGGAAAAATAAAAAAGTTATGGCTCTGGGAAGGAGGGGAGCGAAAAACGAACACGGAAAAACGAAAAATCCCCCGGTCATGAAGGGGTTAATCTCCCACTATTTATTTATTTTTTCAGGGAGAATTAAAAAAAAAAAAAAAAAAAAAAGGGTTTGTCTCTATGTAAAGTCTTGTCTAAAGTCCACTTTAAGGGAGGATATTAGCGAAGGAAATGAGGATGTCGAGTCCATATGGGTCGAAATTCATGGAGGGAAAAATGGTAACAAAATTCTCATTGGGGTCTGTTACAAACCCCCAAATATAACAGAAACCATGGAACGACTACTTCTAAAGCAGATAGATGAAGCTGCAACCCATAATGAGGTCCTGGTTATGGGGGACTTTAACTACCCGGATATTAACTGGGAAACAGAAACCTGTGAAACCCATAAAGGCAACAGGTTTCTGCTAATAACCAAGAAAAATTATCTTTCACAATTGGTGCAGAATCCAACCAGAGGAGCAGCACTTTTAGACCTAATACTATCTAATAGACCTGACAGAATAACAAATCTGCAGGTGGTTGGGCATCTAGGAAATAGCGACCACAATATTGTACAGTTTCACCTGTCTTTCACTAGGGGGACTTGTCAGGGAGTCACAAAAACACTGAACTTTAGGAAGGCAAAGTTTGACCAGCTTAGAGATGCCCTTAATCTGGTAGACTGGGACAATATCCTCAGAAATAAGAATACAGATAATAAATGGGAAATGTTTAAGAACATCCTAAATAGGCAGTGTAAGCGGTTTATACCTTGTGGGAATAAAAGGACTAGAAATAGGAAAAACCCAATGTGGCTAAACAAAGAAGTAAGACAGGCAATTAACAGTAAAAAGAAAGCATTTGCACTACTAAAGCAGGATGGCACCATTGAAGCTCTAAAAAACTATAGGGAGAAAAATACTTTATCTAAAAAACTAATTAAAGCTGCCAAAAAGGAAACAGAGAAGCACATTGCTAAGGAGAGTAAAACTAATCCCAAACTGTTCTTCAACTATATCAATAGTAAAAGAATAAAAACTGAAAATGTAGGCCCCTTAAAAAATAGTGAGGAAAGAATGGTTGTAGATGACGAGGAAAAAGCTAACATATTAAACACCTTCTTCTCCACGGTATTCACGGTGGAAAATGAAATGCTAGGTGAAACCCAACAAACAATGAAAACCCTATATTAAGGGTCACCAATCTAACCCAAGAAGAGGTGCGAAACCGGCTAAATAAGATTAAAATAGATAAATCTCCGGGTCCGGATGGCATACACCCACGAGTACTAAGAGAACTAAGTAATGTAATAGATAAACCATTATTTCTTATTTTTAGTGACTCTATAGCGACAGGGTCTGTTCCGCAGGACTGGCGCATAGCAAATGTGGTGCCAATATTCAAAAAGGGCTCTAAAAGTGAACCTGGAAATTATAGGCCAGTAAGTCTAACCTATATTGTTGGTAAAATATTTGAAGGGTTTCTGAGGGATGTTATTCTGGATTATCTCAATGAGAATAACTGTTTAACTCCATATCAGCATGGGTTTATGAGAAATCGCTCCTGTCAAACCAATCTAATCAGCTTTTATGAAGAGGTAAGCTATAGACTGGACCACGGTGAGTCATTGGACGTGGTATATCTCGATTTTTCCAAAGCGTTTGATACCGTGCCGCACAAGAGGTTGGTACACAAAATGAGAATGCTTGGTCTGGGGGAAAATGTGTGTAAATGGGTTAGTAACTGGCTTAGTGATAGAAAGCAGAGGGTGGTAATAAATGTTATAGTCTCTAACTGGGTCGCTGTGACCAGTGGGGTACCGCAGGGGTCAGTATTGGGACCTGTTCTCTTCAACATATTCATTAATGATCTGGTAGAAGGTTTACACAGTAAAATATCGATATTTGCAGATGATACAAAACTATGTAAAGCAGTTAATACAAGAGAAGATAGTATTCTGCTACAGATGGATCTGGATAAGTTGGAAACTTGGGCTGAAAGGTGGCAGATGAGGTTTAACAATGATAAATGTAAGGTTATACACATGGGAAGAAGGAATCAATATCACCATTACACACTGAACGGGAAACCACTGGGTAAATCTGACAGGGAGAAGGACTTGGGGATCCTAGTTAATGATAAACTTACCTGGAGCAGCCAGTGCCAGGCAGCAGCTGCCAAGGCAAACAGGATCATGGGGTGCATTAAAAGAGGTCTGGATACACATGATGAGAGCATTATACTGCCTCTGTACAAATCCCTAGTTAGACCGCACATGGAGTACTGTGTCCAGTTTTGGGCACCGGTGCTCAGGAAGGATATAATGGAACTAGAGAGAGTACAAAGGAGGGCAACAAAATTAATAAAGGGGATGGGAGAACTACAATACCCAGATAGATAGCGAAATTAGGATTATTTAGTCTAGAAAAAAGACGACTGAGGGGCGATCTAATAACCATGTATAAGTATATAAGGGGACAATACAAATATCTCGCTGAGGATCTGTTTATACCAAGGAAGGTGACAGGCACAAGGGGGCATTCTTTGCATCTGGAGGAGAGAAGGTTTTTCCACCAACATAGAAGAGAATTCTTTACTGTTAGGGCAGTGAGAATCTGGAATTGCTGCCTGAGGAGGTGGTGATGGCGAACTCAGTCGGGGGGTTCAAGAGAGGCCTGGATGTGTTCCTGGAGCAGAACAATATTGTATCATACAATTATTAGGTTCTGTAGAAGGACGTAGATCTGGGGATTTATTATGATGGAATATAGGCTGAACTGGATGGACAAATGTCTTTTTTCGGCCTTACTAACTATGTTACTATGTTACTATGACTGGCACAGAAGCACAAAGGCCAATATTAATCTCCCACTATTTTTTTTTTTTTCAGGGAGAATTTAAAACCCCCAAAAAAACAGACACTAGGCTTTCTGTGGCCCGCAATTTGAGAGAGATGGCACACACGACTGGCACAGAAGCACAAAGGGCAATATTAATCTCCCACTATTTATTTATTTTTCAGGGAGAATTTAAAAACCAAAATAAAAAAAATAAAAAAAAAACTAGGCTTTCTGTGCCCCAAAATTGGAGAGAGATGGCACACACAGGACTGGCACTCTAGCAGAAATGCCAATCTTAATCTCCCACTACTTTTTTTTTTAGGGAGAATTGAAAAAAAAAAAAAAAAAGGATTATAGACACTAGGCTTTCTGTGCCCCACAATTGGGGAGAGATGGCACACACGACTGGCACTCAAGCACAAATGCCAAGATTAATCTCCCACTATTTTTTTTTTTCAGGGAGAATTAAAAAAAAAAAAAAAAAAAAAAGGGACTGTCCTACAATTACTATCTCCCTGCAGTAATCTCAGCCAGGTATGGCAGGCAGCAATAAGGAGTGGACTGCTGCACAAATTAAATCAAAAGTGTGGACAAACAAAAAAGATAGCTGTGCAGAAAGGAAGGAACAACAGGATTTGTGCTTTGAAAAAAGCAGTTGGTTTGCACAGCGGCGTACACACAGCAATGCAGCTATCAGGGAGCCTTCTAGGCAGCCCAATGAGCTACAGCGCTGAGGAAAAAAAATGTAGCTTCCACTGTCCCTGCAAACAAAGGTGGTGTTGGACAGTGGAAATCGCTACAGCACAGGCGGTTTGGGGGTTAATGGACCCTGCCTAACGCTATCCCTGCTTCTGACGAAGCGGCAGCAACCTGTCCCTATGCTCAGATCAGCAGCAGTAAGATGGCGGTCGGCGGGAACGCCCCTTTATAGCCTCTGTGACGCCGCAGACAGCAAGCCAATCACTGCAATGCCCTTCTGTAAGATGGTGGGGACCAGGACCTACGTCATCACGCTGCCCACACTCTGCGTCCACCTTCATTGGCTGAGAAATGGCGCTTTTCGCGTCATTGAAACGCGACTTTGGCGCGAAAGTCGCGTACCACATGGCCGACCCCACACAGGGATCGGGTCGGGTTTCATGAAACCCGACTGTGCCAAAAGTCGGCGACTTTTGAAAATGAACGATCCGTTTCGCTCAACCCTAGTAGTGGACCCAGGTTATTCTTCAATTTTTGCAAAAGGAACCATCTAGTGGAAGAGAAGGGAGTTATCATCTTCCGCCTTGCATCGGCCCCGCACGTTTTCCAAGAAACTGTCTCCATTTTTTAAGAAATTTGCCCGCTTGTACCTCCTTATTTGTGAGTGCGTCCCCTTGCTCCACCGCCATGTAATGATGCAGTCGAGCTATTAAATCTGACAACTGAGGGGTAGACGATGATAAGTATAGTATGTATTAGTATTGGGGGACCCCTCCCTCCGCAACTCTCGCCACTCATATTCTCCCAATAATGTAAGATCGCCATTGTCACATTACTCCAAAGGCTGGTAATCCAGAAACTAGGCCCCAAAACGGGACTATGTAACCGCAGGACCATAGGCCATGTAATAAATCAGAGCTAGGTTGCTGACATCTAGGGCAGGCTGTAAGTCTGTTAGGTCTTATATCTGGTTTATGAATATTAAAAGCAGAGATTGCTCCATGCATCATTTTAAATTGAGTTTCCCTCCAATTTTCATTTATTATATTTTCCCGGAAAAGAGACCAGCCCTTTCTAATTAAGGAGGGCGTTTCGGTATTCTCCAATTGTTGTCTCCAATACTTAAAAAAAAAAGTATCTGGATGAGGGTCCAATAGGTGAGGTTTCATAATGGAGTAAATTACGGATAAAGAGGGGTTTCCGGGAGAGTATTGCAGCAAATCATCTAGCATGTTATGGCTCGACTCGAATGTAACATCCTGCAGCAGCGTCAGACTGGAGCACCTTGGGCCCACCAGAGAAAATCATTCTTGGGGCCCACTATGTAGCTACATAGAAATACAGTTAGGGCCAGAAATATTTGGACAGTGACACAATTTTCGCGAGTTGGGCTCTGCATGCCACCACATTGGATTTGAAATGAAACCTCTACAACAGAATTCAAGTGCAGATTGTAACGTTTAATTTGAAGGGTTGAACAAAAATATCTGATAGAAAATGTAGGAATTGTACACATTTCTTTACAAACACTCCCCATTTTAGGAGGTCAAAAGTAATTGGACAAATAAACATAACCCAAACAAAATATTTTTATTTTCAATATTTTGTTGCAAATCCTTTGGAGGCAATCACTGCCTTAAGTCTGGAACCCATGGACATCACCAAACGCTGGGTTTCTTCCTTCTTAATGCTTTGCCAGGCCTTTACAGCCGCAGCCTTCAGGTCTTGCTTGTTTGTGGGTCTTTCCGTCTTAAGTCTGGATTTGAGCAAGTGAAATGCATGCTCAATTGGGTTTAGATCTGGAGATTGACTTGGCCATTGCAGAATCTTCCACTTTTTGGCACTCATGAACTCCTGGGTAGCTTTGGCTGTATGCTTGGGGTCATTGTCCATCTGTACTATGAAGCGCCGTCCAATCAACTTTGCAGCATTTGGCTGAATCTGGGCTGAAAGTATATCCCGGTACACTTCAGAATTCATCCGGCTACTCTTGTCTGCTCTTATGTCATCAATAAACACAAGTGACCCAGTGCCATTGAAAGCCATGCATGCCCATGCCATCACGTTGCCTCCACCATGTTTTACAGAGGATGTGGTGTGCCTTGGATCATGTGCCGTTCCCTTTCTTCTCCAAACTTTTTTCTTCCCATCATTCTGGTACAGGTTGATCTTTGTCTCATCTGTCCATAGAATACTTTTCCAGAACTGAGCTGGCTTCCTGAGGTGTTTTTCTGCAAGTTTAACTCTGGCCTGTCTATTTTTGGTATTGATGAATGGTTTGCATCTAGATGTGAACCCTTTGTATTTACTGTCATGGAGTCTTCTCTTTACTGTTGACTTAGAGACAGATACACCTACTTCACTGAGAGTGTTCTGGACTTCAGTTGATGTTGTGAACGGGTTCTTCTTCTCCAAATTAAGTATGCGGCGATCATCCACCACTGTTGTCATCCGTGAACGCCCAGGTCTTTTTGAGTTCCCAAGCTCACCAGTCAATTCCTTTTTTCTCAGAATGTACCCAACTGTTGATTTTGCTACTCCAAGCATGTCTGCTATCTCTCTGATGGATTTTTTCTTTGTTTTCAGCCTCAGGATGTTCTGCTTCACCTCAATTGAGAGTTGCTTTGACCGCATGTTGTCTGCTCACAGCAACAGCTTCCAAATGCAAAACCACACACCTGGAATCCACCCCTGACCTTTTAACTACTTCATTGATTACAGGTTAACGAGGGAGATGCCTTCAGAGTTAATTGCAGCCCTTAGAGTCCATTGTCCAATTACTTTTGGTCCCTTGAAAAAGAGGACGCTATGCATTACAGAGCTATGATTCCTAAACCCTTTCTCCGATTTGGATGTGGAAACTATCATATTGCAGCTGGGAGTGTGCACTTTCAGCCCATATTATATATATAATTGTATTTCTGAACATGTTTTTGTAAACAGCTAAAATAACAAAACTTGTGTCACTGTCCAAATATTTCTGGCCCTAACTGTAGATACAAGACCACCAATTGTGCGGTAAAAAGCGCTAATATCAGGGTATAATATAAGGTAGTTCACGTCTTAATAATGTAGCAAGGGTTGGGGTAGCCCCCTCACAGAATATAATGTAGCCCCCTCATAAAATATAATGCGGTCCCCTCTCATAGAATATAATGCAGCACCCCACAAAATATAATGCAACCCCCTCAGGTATGACACAGTCCCCACCATAGAATATAATGCAGCCCCCCCATAGAGTATACTGTAGCCCCTTCATATAGTATGATGTAGCCCCCATAATATAATGTAGTACCCTGAGTATAATGCAGTCCCCCCACAGAATATAATGTAGCCCCCCAGGGCCGTATTTAGAGTTTCTGCTGCCCTAGGCACTTTTAGTGCTGCCTCCCCGTTTGGTGAGTATGACACTATCGGCAGTGACTTTGGCAAGAATCGCTGATGTGAAAGTCGCCTTTTGCAGCAGATCGGGCAGTTTTTCTGCATCTGCCGTGTAACGGATCACTTACAGCAACACTGCATTCGGCCTCATTCATTACCCATGGGATTTGTGGCACTTGCCGTGATCTGGCAAATGTGGTACCATACCTCCCAACTTTTGAAGAAGGGAAGGAGGTATAAAGTTTGCGGCGCGTATAGTGTGCCGCGGCAAATTTTAGGCCACACCTCTGACCACACCCATTTCACAACTAGTCACACCCATATCCACGTCCCAACCACAGCCATTTAGCACTGCTGATCACACTGTTTTATATACAATAATTATAAACAAAAAAAAATATGGCCACACATAATAGCCACACATGATGCTCAATACTGTATAACGGTCACCACACATGATGCTCCATACTGTATAATGGCCACACACAGTTCTCCATACTGTATAATGGCCACGCATGATGCTCAATACTGTATAATGGCCACACATGATGCTCCATAGTGTATAATGGCCACACATGATGCTCCATAATGTATAATGGCCACACAGTGCTCCATACTGTATAATGATCCCACATGATGCTCAATACTGTATAATGGCCACACATGATGCTCCATAGTGTATAATGGCCACACACAGTTCTCCATACTGTATAATGGCCACACATGATGCTCAGTACTGTATAATGGCCACACATGATGCTCCATAATGTATAATGGCCACACATGATGCTCCATAATGTATAATGGCCACACAGTGCTCCATACTGTATAATGATCCCACATGATGCTCAATACTGTATAATGGCCACACATGATGCTCCATAGTGTATAATGGCCACACATGATGCTCCATAATGTATAATGGCCACACAGTGCTCCATACTGTATAATGATCCCACATGATGCTCAATACTGTATAATGGCCACACATGATGCTCCATAATGTATAATGGCCACACATGATGCTCCATAATGTATAATGGCCACACAGTGCTCCATACTGTATAATGATCCCACATGATGCTCAATACTGTATAATGGCCACACATGATGCTCCATAGTGTATAATGGCCACACATGATGCTCCATAATGTGCAGGTCCTTCTCAAAAAATTAGCATATAGTGTTAAATTTCATTATTTACCATAATGTAATGATTACAATTAAACTTTCATATATTATAGATTCATTATCCACCAACTGAAATTTGTCAGGTCTTTTATTGTTTTAATACTGATGATTTTGGCATACAACTCCTGATAACCCAAAAAACCTGTCTCAATAAATTAGCATATTTCACCCATCCAATCAAATAAAAGTGTTTTTTAATAACAAACAAAAAAACCATCAAATAATAATGTTCAGTTATGCACTCAATACTTGGTCGGGAATCCTTTGGCAGAAATGACTGCTTCAATGCGGCGTGGCATGGAGGCAATCAGCCTGTGACACTGCTGAGATGTTATGGAGGCCCAGGATGCTTCAATAGCGGCCTTAAGCTCATCCAGAGTGTTGGGTCTTGCGTCTCTCAACTTTCTCTTCACAATATCCCACAGATTCTCTATGGGGTTCAGGTCAGGAGAGTTGGCAGGCCAATTGAGCACAGTAATACCATGGTCAGTAAACCATTTACCAGTGGTTTTGGCACTGTGAGCAGGTGCCAGGTCGTGCTGAAAAAATGAAATCTTCATCTCCATAAAGCATTGACCCTGTCCTTGATGAAACACAGTGGACCAACACCAGCAGCTGACATGGCACCCCACACCATCACTGACTGTGGGTACTTGACACTGGACTTCAGGCATTTTGGCATTTCCTTCTCCCCAGTCTTCCTCCAGACTCTGGCACCTTGATTTCCGAATGACATGCAAAATTTGCTTTCATCAGAAAAAAGTACTTGGGACCACTTAGCAACAGTCCAGTGCTGCTTCTCTGTAGCCCAGGCCAGGCGCTTCTGCCGCTGTTTATGGTTCAAAAGTGGCTTTACCTGGGGAATGCGGCACCTGTAGCCCATTTCCTGCACACGCCTGTGCACGGTGGCTCTGGATGTTTCCACACCAGACTCAGTCCACTGCTTCCTCAGGTTCCCCAAGGTCTGGAATCGGTCCTTCTCCACAATCTTCCTCAGGGTCCGGTCTCCTCTTCTCGTTGTACAGCGTTTTCTGCCACATTGTTTCCTTCCAACAGACTTACCATTGAGGTGCCTTGATACAGCACTCTGGGAACAGCCTATTTGTTGAGAAATTTCTTTCTGGGTCTTACCCTCTTGCTTGAGGGTGTCAATGATGGCCTTCTTGACATCTGTCAGGTCGCTAGTCTTACCCATGATGGGGGTTTTGAGTAATGAACCAGGCAGGGAGTTTATAAAAGCCTCAGGTATCTTTTGCATGTGTTTAGAGTTAATTTGTTGATTCAGAAGATTAGGGTAATAGGTCGTTTAGAGAACCTTTTCTTGATATGCTAATTTATTGAGACAGGTTTTTTGGGTTATCAGGAGTTGTATACCAAAATCATCAGTATTAAAACAATAAAAGACCTGACAAATTTCAGTTGGTGGATAATGAATCTATAATATATGAAAGTTTAATTGTAATCATTACATTATGGTAAATAATGAAATTTAACACTATATGCTAATTTTTTGAGAAGGACCTGTATAATGGCCACACAGTGCTCCATACTGTATAATGATCCCACATGATGCTCAATACTGTATAATGGCCACAAATGATGCTCAATATTGTATAACGGCCACACATGATGCTCCATACTGTATAACGGTTACACAGTGCTCCATACTGTATAATGGCCACACATAGCGCTCCATACTGTATAATGGCCACACATAGTGCTCCATACTGTATAATGATCCCACATGATGCTCAATACTGCATAATGGCCACAAATGATGCTCCATACTGTATAATGGCCACACATGATGCTTCATACTGTATAATGTCCATTGGCCACACATGATGCTCCATACTGTATAATGGCCACACATGATGCTCAATACTGTATAATGGCCACACACAGTTCTCCATACTGTATAATGATCCCACATGATGCTCAATACTGTATAATGACCCCCCCTCCTGTATGCATGGCGGCTCATATTCCCCCCCCTGAATGCATGGCTCATATTCCCCCCTCCTGTATGCATGGCTCATATTCCCCTCTCCTGTATGCATGGCTTCTCTCCCCCCCCCGCTCCTGTTCCCATCTTGCATGGCGCGCCGGCTTATGTCCTCATTCATCCCCCCATCCCCCCGTCCCTCATACTCACCTGACCGTCACCTGTCCCACACACTGCGTGGCCGCGCCGACATCCCTCTAGCTCTGTCCCGACTCCCGGCGCAGCACCTTCTTCCTGCGTGAGCGGTCATGTGATACCGCTCATTAAGGTCATGAATATGTGCATAGGCGAGCGCGGGGGGGACCTGGAGCAGTGGGGGCCCTGTGCCAGTGCCTGGGCGGCTGGGCCCACCGGAGAATCCTCCGGTTCTCCGGTGGGCCAGTCCGAGCCTGTTCTGCAGATTAGACATAACTGAGCGCTTGATTTGCTCATATTGAAGGGCGTGGGAGGGGGGAGATGATATTTCTCAAGTACTTCGGGGCTCCAGCGGATGGAGGAGATGAGACATTGATAATCTTTTGGCCCCAGGCGGTGTATAGTTTATTTTCCATACCCTGGGAGAATTCAGGGTTTGCCCACAGAGGTAAATATTTAGATATTCTGAAAGAGAGACTATAGTTTTTCCTAACCGCTTTCCAAGTTGAAATTGTACGTCTAAATAGGGTTGATTGTCTTAAATTTCCAGGGAGGGAGGAAAGTTGCGCATGTTAACCATCTAGGCTCCAGCGGATGGAGGAGATGAGAGACATTTAAGTCATCTCAGCGGCTTCGAAAGACAGAAACTATTGTAACACAGTTATTAAGGTTGAAGGAAGACTTTAAGTCCATCTAGTTCAACCCATAGCCTAACCTAACATGCCCTAACATGTTGATGCAGAGGAAGCCAAAAAAAACCCATGTGGCAAAGAGTAAGCTCCACATTGGTGAAAAAAATTCCTTCCCGACTCCACATAACAGCAATCAGACTAGTTCCCTGGATCAACGCCCTATCAAGGAATCTAGTGTATATACCCTGTAACATTATACTTTTCCAGAAAAGTATCTGCAGCGCCCCAGAGACCTGGTCGTTTCAGTGGTGTCGCTCTGCCACTCAGGGGAGTGATGGTACGTCCGATGGCACTAAAGGAGTTCACCTGACCAGGTATCACCAGCACACATTACACTTCACACTCCGGCCACTAGGGGGAGCAAAAGGTTTTATTTATTAGGCCACTCCTCACACTGGTAAAACTAGGGGTTGGATAGGAAGTTAGACAGAAGCTGACTGGGTTTTGTCCAGGCAACATCCGTGGCAGGGGGTGTTGCGAGGAAGATTCAGAGGGGTACCTGTCAGGCGTGGGAACCTGGCAGTGACTTAGCGACAAGAACAGATCGTTACAGAGACGCGCCTGCACTACCTTGCGGCGGCATCTAAAGAAAGGACACGAAGCGAAGGATATTGTGGACAGTGAGAAATTAGATCAAGCACAAAGGAGAACCAGTAGAAGTCGTGCTCGGAGAACGGCAACATCCTACCGGCGTGAAGCCGGTGACCGGAACACCGAGGAAGTAACTGACTTTATGCCTTACTTCAAATACTGCAGGGTAGTTAATTATAGGTTGGCTGTCTACCATACATCACCTAAGCAGACATAGGGGGCAAGCGTGGAGAGGGGCGTCTCTAGGGTCCCAGAATAGCTCCGAGCCTCCCCATCAAACGGGTGCGTCCTAGCCATAACACACTTGGGGGACGGAAAGAAAGAACTAGAAAGAGCAAGAACAGAAGTTGTGAGGACTATCCCGAATGCTCAGGAGGGAAGAACTACAATATACAGGAGCTAGTGGTAGGCAACGATTTCCTCCTGCAAAGGGAACTCTGGATGTGCCTTCAGACCGGCCGGTCTCAGACAGCCCAGTTGACAGTGCTCTGGATTGAGGATCCCGAAGCCTTCAGTAAAAGGTAAAGAGACTGCTACCCTGTGTCCTCGTTAATAACTGCGCCTCACACCATCGTCACCTACACTATCGGGAAGCCCTGGGGACATCCTTCACCTGTGGGAAGGTATACCATCTAGCTGCCATCACATCACCCCAGCGGACCCCAAGCAGCGTCGGTCAACCTGACCGAATACCACAGGTGGCGTCACAAACTCCTAACAACCTCCATCACCCTTTCATTGGGCGCCCCTTAGCAGGGTCACAGACCGGGTCCAGCCACCGTGACAATCTCAGAACTGAGACAGAGAGGACCGGTACCGAGTAACCCGCGGCCCTGCGTCTGGGGGCGCTCTATCTTGGCGTCACGAACAGGATCGTACTTAAGCCTGAAGAATTGGGTCATGTGTGCCTTGGAACTGTGTTAGAATTGTGCTTGAACTGTGATTTATTGCAAATACTGTGCATTGCTGATCACCGCAAGGATTCCCGCCAAAATTGCCGCCATTATAGCGCCACGAGGAGCGCAAGAGAAGAAGAAGGGCGTGGAGTTGTGGGCGTGAAAGAACTGAGAAGCACGAAAAGCAATGGCCGCCCAGTCTAAATATTTCTGTACCTTGAGGACGTGTCCGTCAGCCGAGATCCGCCTCCTGATCCTTAATGGAAGGCGGGGACCAAAGAAACGAAACCGCCCACAAAGGAGAGAGCGGGAAAAGGACAAAGAGGACAGCAGCCATGTGGAGGACGCCATGACAAGCCACCCGGAGCCGGAGTGTGGAGTCGAAGTCGGAGACTCCCCCAGTTACCCGGAAGGGCATCGTGGCAAAACCTACGCTGCTGATACCGAGTCCCTGCAGCTTGGAATGGAGGAGCTGATCGATCAGCTCCTGCAGCTGCAGGTAGAGACCAAGTCCTCGCATCCGGTGGCGCCTGCGAAGGATCCATCGCCGCTGATGTCGCTCCTTGTGCCGCAACCGGAGCCCCTGCTGATCCCGTCATCGACAGAGTCGCCCGATCCCGAGGTCACCGTGGTGGCAGGTAAGGACACTGATCATTCCCCGGTGACTGAGGACCTGTTGGTGGGCCCGGTCGCAGCGCCGCCTCCCTACTGCACTCACCGCCTTCAGCGCTTTGACCCCTGGGACCAAGTCACGGGTATGGGGCTGTTGCTCGAGGTCCCGATGGAACCCTCTACCCTGCCGGGTGAGGTCCACACCGAATGGACCGTATATCGCTGGGTGCACCCCGGGTCAGACTTCATGGGGTTCCCCGGGGCTGAAAAGCAGGAGGGAGAGAGAGTGGAGGTCCTCAGCTGGGAGAGGTACCAGGCCCAACTTGCTCGGCAGTGGGAGGGGAAGGAAGCCGAATATCAGGCCCAGCGTCAGGCCTACGACCGGAAAGATCGGGTGGTCAAGGCCAAGGCCCGCAAGGACCGCAGCACGAACCCTGGCCCACGGAAGTAGGGCCAAGTGGTAGCCTTTCGACTTTGTGGAGGCTGGGGCTTCATTAAAGAACCGGGGCTATATGCAGAGGTGTTCGTTAACCGCAGGGATGTGGAGTCGCACCTCCTGGAGGGACATCCGGATCGGGATCTCTACCCGGGGGACATTGTCACATATACCAGACATTTTGGGGAAAAGGGCTGGTTCGCGTTGGATGTGCACAAGAGGAAAGATCCGGTAGCGCACCAGGCCAAGGCTTCAGCACAGCCATTCCCCGTAGCAAAGGCGTCCCCTTGTGACCGGTCTACCATTACTACTGAGATTACGGTGGTTACTCCGACGTGCACCATTGTCAAGACCACAACCTGCACCATTGCTACCACCGTGGTGGCCGAAGGGTTGGCCTCAGTGATGGCTAGTACCCCGGGCGACTTGGGCTCCAGAACTGTAGCCACCCAGACTCCGGCCTGGACCGAAGGGGCCCCTGGAGCCACACCTGGTAGCCGCAGGTATCCGGGCGGATGGCCCCGCCCACTGCTGCTGGTGGAGCTGCAACTGCCAGAGTCAAAATAAACCTCAGAGACCTGAAACTGTAAATAGTTAATCGTTTGTCTTCCTGCTGTTTTGCTGCTAGCACCCGTCTAGGGTTAAACCTCTCAGGGGTCCCCTTGTTTAC
This sequence comes from Ranitomeya imitator, assembly GCF_032444005.1. Classification (NCBI taxonomy): domain Eukaryota; kingdom Metazoa; phylum Chordata; class Amphibia; order Anura; family Dendrobatidae; genus Ranitomeya; species Ranitomeya imitator. Next base: position 158,669 of record NW_027194904.1, read on the forward strand.
CCGGGATCCCTATTGTTTTATTTTGCACAAGTTCATCACTGTTTAACAGACTGCCCAATCATGGACAGTGAATGATTCACAAACTGCTTTGTAAATAGTTCACACCTTCTTAAAGGTGCCCTCTACTGGTTTTACACAGAAAGAAGACTTTGTGAAGAGACTGTTTTTGAATACAGCGCAGAAGTTCTTGCTTTCTAATGGACTTGCAGATAGAGAGAATCTGCACTACCTCAAAGAGACTTGGTTCCCTCTTAAAGGGAATGTTCACATGTTGCACTCAAGTATAATGTTGCCTTTTAAAAAGTTAAATTGTAATAATGTTGAGACTTAGGAAATGTCAATAATGTTACTAGAGATTGAGGACAGGAAAAGTTGGAAGCCGAATTTCGACACAGTAAACCCATAGGGGTTAGAGAGTCCTCCTAAGAACCATAGATAGAAAAACAATGGCAGTAGGCCCAGACAAGGAGCTAGGCGGTCCTGCATTTGTGTAGTCAGAAAAATAAAGAAAAAGTTAAGTTTGCATTATAGTATTTTATAGTAGGCCTTTAGTGGGTTCAGTCTATACGCCCTTAAAGGAGAAGTTAAATTATTGTTCAGAATTTGCACTTAGTAGAATACCCGGCAGGATACCAGAAGTTATTTATCGTCAGAGTGTTATTTAAAATATTTAACCTTGTTTTTGTTTGCAACGTTCAAGTATCCTCACCTCCCATAAAGGGAAGCATTGTTATATTTATTTGTTCCTTGCATTTCAAAATTTTGCATGTCTTTTGCTAACATGTATTGTTGTTCTTCTTCCCAGTCCAGGAGTACTGGATTTAACCGGGGGGAGTGCAGCGCCCCAGAGACCTGGTCGTTGCAGTGGTGTCGCTCTGCCACTAAGGGGAGGGATGGTACATCCGATGGCACTAAAGGAGTTCACCTGACCAGGTATCACCAGCACACATTACACTTCACACTGCGGCCACTAGGCGGAGCAAAAGGTTTTATTTATTAGGCCACTCCTCACACTGGTAAAACTAGGGGTTGGATAGGAAGTTAGACAGATGGTTTTGTCCAGGCAACATTCCGTGGCAGGGGGTGTTGCGGGGAAGATTCAGAGGGGTCCCTGTCAGGCGTGGGAACCTGGCAGTGACTTAGCGACAAGGACAGATCGTTACAGAGCCGCGCCTGCACTACCTTGCGGCGGCATCTAAAGAAAGGACACGAAGCGAAGGATATTGTGGACAGTGAGAAACGAGATCAAGCACAAAGGAGAACCAGTAAAAGTCGTGCCCCGAGAACGGCAACATCCTACTGAGGCGCGAAGCCAGTGACCGGAACACCGAGTAAGTAACTGACTTTATGCTTTACTTCAAATACCGCAGGGCAGTTAATTATAGGTTGGCTGTCTACCATACATCACCTAAGCAGACATAGGGGGCAAACGCTGCTGCAGGGAACATATGAATGGGCCTTCAGCACGATGCCGGGGACAGCGCTAAACTTTAGCGCTGTCTCCGGCACGCTCCGTGTGGTACCCAGTGGGCACACGGGCAGCACACGTGTGCGGCACGTGTGCCACACTGATGTACCACAGAAACGTAGGGCACACGGATAATTCCGGTACCGATTTTTTTCGATACCGGAATTATCTGGACGTGTGGGACTGCCCTAATAGATACAGCACCCTTGCAGCCAGCACACCAAGGGCTGACTCCGCCCACTCGCGTCACTGGTAACATGCCTGTGGTGACATCATGGAAGGTCCTGGAGCTCCTCTGGGCTCTGCAGCTACCCTGACTGGAGCTGCAGAGCACGGAGCCTCCATGGCCGGTATATTAGGGGGGGATGCAGGGATGTGTGGAGCCCCCATGTCCGCTATATTATGGGGGATACGCGGGTGTGTGGAGCCCCCACGGCCGGTATATTATGGGGGGGATAATTAAGTTCGGCTACGTCACTCTGGTCCAGACTGCGCTGGTGCGGTGCGTCGCGCTTGCGCAGTCTATAAAGGCTTCGGACAGAGTGACACTCCCACCGTCATAGATAGGAGCGGCGACTCAGCATACTGGCCTCATCCATGGCATTATATACTGTGTATATATATATATATATATATATCTATATATATATATAATTGTCTAAGGGTTTTTCCGTCTGTCTTTCTGTCTGTCTGTCCTGGAAATCCCGCGTCTCTGATTGGTCGAGGCCGCCAGCGACGATGATGTCATAAAGTACGTAGACATCCCGCGTCTGATTGGTCGAGGTATATATATATGTATAGGAGCGGCGACTCAGCTTACTGGCCTCATCCATGGCATTATATACTGTATATATATATATATATATATATATATGTATAGGAGCGGCGACTCAGCATACTGGCCTCATCCATGGCATTATATACTGTGTATATATATACAGTGGGGCAAAAAAGTATTTAGTCAGTCAGCAATAGTGCAAGTTCCACCACTTAAAAAGATGAGAGGCGTCTGTAATTTACATCATAGGTAGACCTCAACTATGGGAGACAAACTGAGAAAAAAATCCAGAAAATCGCATTGTCTGTTTTTTTAACATTTTATTTGCATATTATGGTGGAAAATAAGTATTTGGTCAGAAACAAAATTTCATCTCAATACTTTGTAATATATCCTTTGTTGGCAATGACAGAGGTCAAACGTTTTCTGTAAGTCTTCACAAGGTTGCCACACACTGTTGTTGGTATGTTGGCCCATTCCTCCATGCAGATCTCCTCTAGAGCAGTGATGTTTTTGGCTTTTCGCTTGGCAACACGGACTTTCAACTCCCTCCAAAGGTTTTCTATAGGGTTGAGATCTGGAGACTGGCAAGGCCACTCCAGGACCTTGAAATGCTTCTTACGAAGCCACTCCTTCGTTGCCTTGGCGTTGTGCTTTGGATCATTGTCATGTTGAAAGACCCAGCCACGTTTCATCTTCAATGCCCTTGCTGATGGAAGAAGGTTTGCACTCAAAATCTCACAATACATGGCCCCATTCATTCTTTCATGTACCCGGATCAGTCGTCCTGGCCCCTTTGCAGAGAAACAGCCCCAAAGCATGATGTTTCCACCACCATGCTTTACAGTAGGTATGGTGTTTGATGGATGCAACTCAGTATTCTTTTTCCTCCAAACACGACAAGTTGTGTTTCTACCAAACAGTTCCAGTTTGGTTTCATCAGACCATAGGACATTCTCCCAAAACTCCTCTGGATCATCCAAATGCTCTCTAGCAAACTTCAGACGGGCCCGGACATGTACTGGCTTAAGCAGTGGGACACGTCTGGCACTGCAGGATCTGAGTCCATGGTGGCGTAGTGTGTTACTTATGGTAGGCCTTGTTACATTGGTCCCAGCTCTCTGCAGTTCATTCACTAGGTCCCCCCGCGTGGTTCTGGGATTTTTGCTCACCGTTCTTGTGATCATTCTGACCCCACGGGGTGGGATTTTGCGTGGAGCCCCAGATTGAGGGAGATTATCAGTGGTCTTGTATGTCTTCCATTTTCTAATTATTGCTCCCACTGTTGATTTCTTCACTCCAAGCTGGTTGGCTACTGCAGATTCAGTCTTCCCAGCCTGGTGCAGGGCTACAATTTTGTTTCTGGTGTCCTTTGACAGCTCTTTGGTCTTCACCATAGTGGAGTTTGGAGTCAGACTGTTTGAGGGTGTGCACAGGTGTCTTTTTATACTGATAACAAGTTTAAACAGGTGCCATTACTACAGGTAATGAGTGGAGGAAAGAGGAGACTCTTAAAGAAGAAGTTACAGGTCTGTGAGAGCCAGAAATCTTGATTGTTTGTTTCTGACCAAATACTTATTTTCCACCATAATATGCAAAAAAAATGTTAAAAAAAAACAGACAATGTGATTTTCTGGATTTTTTTTTCTCAGTTTGTCTCCCATAGTTGAGGTCTACCTATGATGTAAATTACAGACGTCTCTCATCTTTTTAAGTGGTGGAACTTGCACTATTGCTGACTGACTAAATACTTTTTTGCCCCACTGTATGTATAGGAGCAGCGACTCAGCATACTGGCCTCATCCATGGCATTATATACTGTATATATATATATATATATGTATAGGAGCAGCGACTCAGCATACTGGCCTCATCCATGGCATTATATACTGTATATATATATGTATAGGATCAGCGACTCAGCTTACTGGCCTCATCCATGGCATTATATACTGTATATATATATATATATATATATATATATGTATAGGATCAGCGACTCAGCTTACTGGCCTCATCCATGGCATTATATACTGTATATCTATAATATAACGCTGGGAGCGTCACTCTGTCCGAAGCCTCTATAGACTGCGCAAGCGCCGGCGCAGTCTGGGCCTCACAGAGCGACGCTCCCGGGAGATCGCGGTATGCGTAAGCACTGAACGCATACCGCGATCTCCACCGGAGAGTCAGGGACTGCCAGGAGGGAGGGTAAGTATACTCACCTTTCCCGGTTCCAGCGCTGCTTGCGGCTCCGGCTCCCGGCTCCTCTGCTCCCGGCTCCGGAGGGCGCGGACTGCGCAGGCGCCGATTCCTGCTGCCGGAATCGGCGCCTGCGTAGTCCGCGCTTTCCAGCGCCATTTTCTTGAAGACACACTCCGGCTCCACTGCAGGTGTGTCTTCAAGAAAATGGCGCCGGAAAGCGCGGACTGCGCAGGCGCCGATTCCTGCTGCCGGAATCGGCGCCTGCGCAGTCCCCGCTTTCCGGCGCCATTTTCTTGAAGACATACCTGCAGTGGAGCCGGACGATAGGTGAGTATGGTATTTTTTTTTTTTTTTATATGGCAGCAGCATTCGGGGGCATACACACTGGAGCGGGGGGCATATAATACAATGGTGGCGCAGGATGGGAGCAGCACATGACAGAACGGGCGCAGGATGGCAGCAGCACATGACAGAACGGGCGCAGGATGGCCGCAGCACATGACAGAACGGGCGCAGGATGGCCGCAGCACATGACAGAACGGGCGCAGGATGGCAGCAGCACATGACAGAACGGGCGCATGACATAGGGTATACGTGAGTTCCGTGACCTGGAAAAAATTACCCCAACCCCCTTAAACAGATCTCTTAACAATCTAAAGAATAAACTTCTAACGTACTCAAAACAGCAGACGGAGACATATGTTGGATTTAATTGGCCACAGCAGCCATTTTATTAAATAAAAGATAACAGAACTTTTATGACAACCCAGAATAGGAGGGGCGGTCCTCGAAGCCCCAAAGTTATAAAAAACTCAGTATCCCAAAAACTCCACAATGTTCAGCCCAGGATGAGTCTTACCCCCAGCCGTAAAGCACCAGCTCAGGGATAGATAACAACCAATCCTGGTCCACCGAACCCACCCCCATGCCAGGGGTCCATAAATCCACCTCACGCGGAATAACCGTACCGCGCCTTGTTAAATTCTCTCATGGGGTGTCCAGGACCTCTCAAGATCCCCACCCCATTGAACCACGATTTACCATTTCCACCGACTTCGAAGACCTCCACCCCCGCCAACTGCCGTGACAATACCCTGACAGCATTCACATAACAAAATAAATACATTTAGACGCCTCTTAAAACAATACTCCAAAAGCCCACATATGCCGACTTCACCCCCCCATTACCCTAACCAAAAAAGGGAGGGTGGGCGGGAGATTCCTCACTTGTCACGCAGGCACCTAAAATGGATGCCTGCGTGAGGAGCGTGCCCCTTTTTATGTGCCCCCTCCCCACAGTCCCCTAGTTCCACCCCTTATTTTCAAAAAATGCCCCTAAAGCCACCCCTCAAGTTCCCAGTTAACCCCTTACCACCGTATCCCTTCTAACTGCTCCAGCTCCCCAGGTCCCACGTAACCCCGTCATGGCGGCCTCCCTTTACGTGCCGTGGGCCCCCAGTACGGCCTTTCTTGACATAGGGTATACGTGAGTTCCGTGACCTGGAAAAAATTACCCCAACCCCCTTAAACAGATCTCTTAACAATCTAAAGAATAAACTTCTAACGTACTCAAAACAGCAGACGGAGACATATGTTGGATTTAATTGGCCACAGCAGCCATTTTATTAAATAAAAGATAACAGAACTTTTATGACAACCCAGAATAGGAGGGGCGGTCCTCGAAGCCCCAAAGTTATAAAAAACTCAGTATCCCAAAAACTCCACAATGTTCAGCCCAGGATGAGTCTTACCCCCAGCCGTAAAGCACCAGCTCAGGGATAGATAACAACCAATCCTGGTCCACCGAACCCACCCCCATGCCAGGGGTCCATAAATCCACCTCACGCGGAATAACCGTACCGCGCCTTGTTAAATTCTCTCATGGGGTGTCCAGGACCTCTCAAGATCCCCACCCCATTGAACCACGATTTACCATTTCCACCGACTTCGAGGACCTCCACCCCCGCCACGAACACGAATGGCCTGACACCTTAGCCATTCATGTCCCTCCACACCTTCAAGCTTAATTCAATGCCACTACGGATAGCCAAACACCACATATCATTACCCACCGCGTTCAGGTGCACGCCATCAGCTCTCCAGTAAGCTCCTTGACCCGATTCCAAGTCCACATGTCTCACGGCCAACGCGCCATTCCTCACCATAAACCGAGATATGGCCCTGTTTATTTTAATCCGGGCCCTGTTCACCCCCTCGTGTGATCTAGCACCTCTCCATCTTTTACGGGGAATGATGTCGGACCACACCAACAACACTTTTGGAAACATGACCCAGAACCTCAGGATATCGAATTTGATATCCTTAATCAGCTCCCTACAAGACCGTTTAGCCAAATCATTCCCCCCTAAATGTATCACCACGATCTCCGGCACTCTATCCAGTCTAACAAAACGATGAAATTCAGGTAACCATTCCTTCCACACCATCCCCCCTTTACCGATCCATCGTAAAGTCACTGTCTCTCGAGAAAGACCCAACTGACGACCGTCCGGACGAACCGCAGCACGCAACGCAGCCCATACAACATACGAATGCCCCATGATCCAGACGAGCATCGGATCAGGCCCTGCAACACAGAAAGAAAGGCAACAAACAATTAACTTAACACAGCTTCTAACTCACAATAGGTTTGGGCGAACATACGACTGGAATCTTGAAGATTCCCACCTCCCAATTCTCCGAACCACATCCTCACCAAGGCCCCACCTAGCGGCCTCAGTCGCTGCCTCGATCCTGAAGGAGTGACCACTATATTGTGTTGCAGGTAAGCCCGCTGCCGCCAAACATTTCCTAAAAACAGAAATAAACTGAAAACGGGACAAGAAAGACCCATTTTCGTGCACCAAGAATGGCTCGTCTAACACCCCGCCCTTTGCCATGTACTTCTTCACGGATGCCACCGGGCACACCGGGGATCCTTCAACATTGAACAACACCACTTTGCACCCTTTCCCATACACGTCCGTTTTGGAAGCCTTAATAAACACTACCACCTTATTCCCTTCGACATCCACGTTTTCTCTTAACAAAATACCTCTTTTACTAACGGACGGGCTAACCAACTCACCTAACCGAAATGCCCCAAAGAAGGCCAAAGAAAAGGCTGCACAGAACAGAACCACTTCCCATTCGGAAAAACACACCTCTTGCAACTTCCGCTCAATGGCTGAGAGCACCTCATAAGATACGGGTCGGCGACCGTCCGAAGCCTTCCAGCCTTTCTTCCAACCCCGAACAACTTGCCGAACCAAGAAGGATTTCGTTATATCCTTACCCCCCTCCATTTAAGGTTGAAGGCTAGCCCCGCCAGAAACTTATTCAAACGTGTCATAGACCAACCTGCCTCCCAATGATGACCTAAGAACAACAACAAACCATACTCCTCCTCCATATCCTGGTCCATACTTGACATCCAGGATTCCCACAAGCTCCAAGCCTGATTATAATGAGACCAAGATGAATCCGCGAGCGATTTGGTAAATAACTCTGTTACGGCCCTCGCGGCAGGTTCCACAACTCCACTGGACAATCCCGGCCCGCGCTCTCCGCCTGTGGTGCCAAATCCCGGAAAAGCTGCCACTGAAATTGAGAAAGAGCAACAACTATTGGATCAGGCGCTGACAAGCTAACTTCAGATACAATCCATAAGTTAAACTTAAGACCCAGGAAAACCAAGTGCTGCAAGACCTTCACTACTGCAGGCGTAGCCGCTGACAACGAGTTTACCGCCGTCACCGTTCCAACATGCTCACAATGAAAAGAAATCTTCAAATTCCTCAATTTGTCACCCCACAGGGCCAACGCAACTACCCTGGGGAACAAATGCAACAGTAGCCGGTTGTTTGTTAACCCCTCCTCCTTCCATTCTTCCGGCCAAGCCGCTGCTGACCAGCTACCATGAAAGAAAAGACCAAAGCCACTCATTTCAACGACATGCACCAAAATGCCCAAGGAGGTAGCATCTGCCACCGGCTGAATCCACAGAGATCTGCCATTGTACTCGTCCAAAAATCCGCCCACATCTTCAAATCGTCCCGAAACTCTTTCTTTATCCTGATGAAATGCAAAGGGGACTTTACCCCTACTGTTGCCAAGGATAGGCGGCGGCAGAACGCTCGACCCATCGGCATGATCCTACATGCAAAGTTCAGTTTCCCTAACAACGATTGCAAACTGCGCAAATTTATCTTCTTCAAACCAATCGTATTAACCACATCTTGGCGCAACGCGGTAACCTTGTCTGCAGGTAGCCTACATTCCATTGCTACCGTGTCGATTTCAATGCCTAGGAAGCTCAACACTGTCACCGGACCAACTGTTTTATCCTCCGCCAAAGGCACCCCGAAGTTTTTTGTCACACTCTCCATTGTATGCAACAAAATCGAACAATCTGCTGATTCCGCTGGCCCTATAAACAGAAAGTCATCCAGATAGTGCGAACATGAGCGTATCCCAGACACATCTTTCACCACCCATTCTAGGAACGTGCTGAAGGCCTCAAAGTAAGCACATGAAATCGAGCAACCCATGGGAAGACAACGATCAACAAAGAAGCCGCCATCCCAAAAACAACCCAATAAATGCAAACTGTCAGGATGAACTGGCAACAAACGAAAGGCCGCTTCGATGTCGGTCTTAGCCAGCTTAGCCCCCTTTCCACATGCTCTAACCCACTCCATCGCTGAATCGAATGATAAGTACGACACCGAACTCAACTCGGGATCAATACCATCATTAACCGAAGATCCCTTCGGAAATGACAGGTGATGGATTAACCTAAATTTATTAGGTTCTTTCTTAGGGACCACGCCAAGAGGTGACACCCTCAGATTTGCAATCGGAGGGGCGACAAACGGGCCTGCCATTCTTCCCAGAGCAACTTCCTTATTCAACTTCTCCGACACGACCTCCGGGAATTGTAACGCCGATTTCAAATTTTTTCTTTTTAAACTAACATCCTGCTCAACATAAGGGATTTTGAAACCCTCCTTAAAACCGTCGCGCAATAAAACTGCAGCTGACCTATCAGGGTATCTACTTAGAAAGGCCTCCATCACGACCCACTGCACCGGAGTCACCCCTTTTGTCAGCTGAATCTCCAACTTTTTGCCTGTTACCCCTGAAACATTTTGAAGCGCTATGCACCCCCCCGCAGGTTGAACACTCGTGCCTATATTTACACTTGCTCCCGAATCTGCATATGCCATCATTGAAGGCGAAACACAGTCCCTTCTGCAAAGCCGCCGAGTGTCCTGACTGCCCTGAACTCCCGGCGCCCCCGTGAAAAGGCTGGCTAGTCTGACCTAAACGGGACGGGACCATAACTCTCATCCATAACGCTATGTCCTTGTGATCCCACCTGATACTTGGCCTAAAAGCCTTACGCTGACGAAACTGTTCGTCATAGCGTAACCAACCCTGTCCCCCATAGGTCCTGTAAGCCTCCCCTATGGCATCTAAGTAACAAAATAATGCCGAGCAATTTTCCGGGGCCTTCTCCCCGATTACGCTAGCCATAATAGCGAAAGCTTGCAGCCAATTTGAAAATGATCTGGGAATCAGCCTATATCTCCGTTTCTCCTCATCTTCTTTTTTAGAGTCCTCCCTTCTAGGTCTATCCAAATTAAATCTCTCTAGGGGTAAAAGAGAAAATATTTCTATGCACTCCCCTTTCCAGATTTTTTCCCTAACCTCTTGTTTTAAATGTGCCCCTAACGGGCCCTCGAAGCAGACATAGACCTCCCCCCTAGCCGCATCGTCTAGTTGCGGTACATCCTCCTTTTCCTTATCCTGCAAAGCTCCCTCACCTGGTGCATCAATTCCTGACCCAGGCCCTGGTGCTGTTCCGTCCTTCTCCCTTGATGAGCTCCCCGTGTCTGCCGCAGGACCCGCACTGCTGGATGTACCCGTAACTTCAGACAACTGTCTAGACCCCTCAAACGACCCCGTATTTCCCAACCAAGCAGCTGACGGCAAAGACCCCCTGCTAAGACCGGACCCCCACAAGCCCGCTAGCTCCCCTAAACCTCTAAGGATTAAACCCATACCCCCGCTAGCAACTCCCGAAGTAATGTCAGTATTCCTAGCTTCAGGGGAAACTATGCCTGGCAAATTAAAGATAGGGAAAATGTTCTCACCTAGCTGCCTGGGTGCTGTGAGCCCAGCAGCCGAAGATCCAGCTCCCAGCCGAAGGTGTCCTGCATCCCGACCGGCTTGATCCGCGATGTTGCCCGCCGGACTCCTGGCGGCCGTATCCGTGTCCTGGCGACTCGGTGATGCCGTCGACTGCCCTGGTGCTGCGGAAAGGGAAAAGGCCGAGCCAGCATCCTGCTGCCCGATGGAAGATGTGCGGCTCCTTGCCACGGATACGTCCCCGGCACTGCGTACCGAAGCGACGGAATGTAGCCTGCCGGAATCCGGAAAATTTCCGCCACCACCAGCAGAGGACGCAGATCCAGGAAAGTCCCGGCCATCACCAGCAGAGGGCGCAGATCCAGGAAAATCCCGGCCATCACCAGCAGAGGGCGCAGCTGCAGGAAAATCCCGGCCAACACCAGCAGAGGGCGCAGAACTTGCAATATCCAGGCCACCACCAGCAGAGGGCGCTGCTGCGTTGAAGACTCCAGAGCTGTGCACTGCAGAAGGCCGCACGCTGATGCCAGGGCCAGCCGACTGCCGCCCGCATAATCCTCGGCGCTGAGGGGCCACCGCACCTGACCCCCGTCTCCTCGGCTGTCGCTGCCTCCCACGCTGAGCGGTGCCAGCGGGCATGCTGGCGGCCGCCGTACCGGCTCCTGCTCCTGCCGCCCCACGTCGCCCGGACACTGAAGGAGGGGAGGAAGGATCCACCCCCCGTTGTAGGCCCCGCCGCACTGGAGGATTCCTCCCGGCGCCGCGCTGTGAGGTGGAGGGAACAGCGCTGCTTACCGGAGGGTCCGCAGAGGGGCTCCTATTTCGGCGCCGGGCCCTGGGGATGATGTCCGGGCTTAGGCGCGCCGGAGGCCTAGTCCTCCGCGGCCGGCGCCCGTCCTGCGGTGCCTGCGATGGTGCTCCCGATGTCCCCTGGAGAAGGCTGTTAACGGATGCATTCAGCCAATCTGTCCCCTGGGAGCTGGCTGCCGTCCGGAGACGCTGGAGGATCGCTTCAACATCCATTCTGGTAAGTGTGACAGAGATTCCTCACTTGTCACGCAGGCACCTAAAATGGATGCCTGCGTGAGGAGCGTGCCCCTTTTTATGTGCCCCCTCCCCACAGTCCCCTAGTTCCACCCCTTATTTTCAAAAAATGCCCCTAAAGCCACCCCTCAAGTTCCCAGTTAACCCCTTACCACCGTATCCCTTCTAACTGCTCCAGCTCCCCAGGTCCCACGTAACCCCGTCATGGCGGCCTCCCTTTACGTGCCGTGGGCCCCCAGTACGGCCTTTCTGGATGGGAGCAGCACATGACAGAACGGGGCGCAGGATGGCCGCAGCACATGACAGAACGGGCGCAGGATGGCCGCAGCACATGACAGAACGGGCGCAGGATGGCCGCAGCACATGACAGAACGGGCGCAAGATGGCAGCAGCACATGACAGAACGGGCGCAGGATGGCAGCAGCACATGACAGAACGGGCGCAGGATGGCCGCAGCACATGACAGAACGGGCGCAAGATGGCAGCAGCACATGACAGAACGGGCGCAGGATGGCAGCAGCACATGACAGAACGGGCGCAGGATGGCAGCAGCACATGACAGAACGGGCGCAGGATGGCAGCAGCACATGACAGAACGGGCGCAGGATGGCAGCAGCACATGACAGAACGGGCGCAGGATGGCAGCAGCACATGTCAGAACGGGCGCAGGATGGCCACAGCACATGACAGAACGGGCGCAGGATGGCCGCAGCACATGACAGAACGGGCGCAGGATGGCAGCAGCACATGACAGAACGGGCGCAGGATGGCCGCAACACATGACAGAACGGGCGCGGGATGGCAGCAGCACATGATAGAACGGGCGCGGGATGGCCGCAGCACATGACAGAACGGGCGCGGGATGGCAGCAGCACATGACAGAACGGGCGAAGGAAGGCAGCAGCACATGACAGAACGGGCGAAGGATGGCAGCAGCACATGACAGAACGGGCGCAGGATGGCAGCAGCACATGACAGAACGGGCGCAGGATGGGAGCAGCACATGACAGAACGGGCGCAGGATGGCAGCAGCACATGACAGAACGGGCGCAGGATGGCAGCAGCACATGACAGAACGGGCGCAGGATGGCAGCAGCACATGACAGAACGGGCGCAGGATGGCAGCAGCACATGACAGAACGGGCGCAGAGTGGCAGCAGCACATGACAGAACGGGAGCAGGATGGCAGCAGCACATGACAGAACGGGCGCAGGATGGGAGCAGCAAATGACAGAACGGGGGCGCAGGATGGGAGCAGCAAATGACAGAACGGGCGCAGGATGGGAGCAGCGCATGACAGAACGGGCGCAGGATGGGAGCAGCGCATGACAGAATGGAGGCGCAGGATGGGAGCAGCAAATGACAGGATGGGGGCGCAGGATGGAGCAGCACATACCAGGATGGAGACCATATACCAATATAAATGCTCGCCACCCGGGCGTAGAACGGGTTCAATAGCTAGTATATATATATATGTATAGGAGCAGCGACTCAGTATACTGGCCTCATCCATGGCATTATATACTGTGTATATATATATATATATATGTATAGGAGCAGCGACTCAGCATACTGGCCTCATCCATGGCATTATATACTGTGTATATATATATATATATATATATATATATATATATATGTATAGGATCAGCGACTCAGCTTACTGGCCTCATCCATGGCATTATATACTGTAATATATATATATATATATGTATAGGAGCAGCGACTCAGCATACTGGCCTCATCCATGGCATTATATACTGTATATATATATATATATATATACATATAGGTATAGGAGCAGCGACTCAGCATACTGGCCTCATCCATGGCATTATATACTGTGTATATATATATATATATGTATAGGATCAGCGACTCAGCTTAGTGGCCTCATCCATGGCATTATATACTGTGTATATATATATATATATGTATAGGATCAGCGACTCAGCTTACTGGCCTCATCCATGGCATTATATACTGTATATCTATAATATAACGCTGGGAGCGTCACTCTGTCCGAAGCCTCTATAGACTGCGCAAGCGCAAGCGCCGGCGCAGTCTGGGCCTCACAGAGCGACGCTCCCGGGAGATCGCGGTATGCGTAAGCACTGAACGCATACCACGATCTCCACCGGAGAGTCAGGGACTGCCAGGAGGGAGGGTAAGTATACTCACCTTTCCCGGTTCCAGCGCTGCTTGCGGCTCCGGCTCCCGGCTCCTCTGCTCCCGGCTCCGGAGGGCGCGGACTGCGCAGGCGCCGATTCCTGCTGCCGGAATCGGCGCCTGCGTAGTCCGCGCTTTCCGGCGCCATTTTCTTGAAGACACACTCCGGCTCCACTGCAGGTGTGTCTTCAAGAAAATGGCGCCGGAAAGCGCGGACTGCGCAGGCGCCGATTCCTGCTGCCGGAATCGGCGCCTGCGCAGTCCCCGCTTTCCGGCGCCATTTTCTTGAAGACATACCTGCAGTGGAGCCGGACGATAGGTGAGTATGGTATTTTTTATTTTTTTTATATGGCAGCAGCATTCGGGGGCATACACACTGGAGCGGGGGGCATATAATACAATGGTGGCGCAGGATGGAAGCACCACATGACAGAACGGGCGCAGGATGGCAGCAGCACATGACAGAACGGGCGCAGGATGGCCGCAGCACATGACAGAACGGGCGAAGGATGGCAGCAGAGCATGACAGAACGGGCGAAGGATGGCCGCAGCACATGACAGAACGGGCGCAGGATGGCCGCAGCACATGACAGAACGGGCGCAGGATGGCAGCAGCACATGACAGAACGGGCGCAGGTTGGCCGCAACACATGACAGAACGGGCACGGGATGGCAGCAGCACATGACAGAACGGGCGCGGGATGGCCGCAGCACATGACAGAACGGGCGCGGGATGGCAGCAGCACATGACAGAACGGGCGAAGGATGGCAGCAGCACAAGACAGAACGGGCGAAGGATGGCAGCAGCACATGACAGAACGGGCGCAGGATGGCAGCAGCACATGACAGAACGGGCGCAGGATGGCAGCAGCACATGACAGAACGGGCGCAGGATGGCAGAAGCACATGACAGAACGGGCGCAGGATGGCAGCAGCACATGACAGAACGGGCGCAGGATGGCAGCAGCACATGACAGAACGGGCGCAGGATGGCAGCAGCACATGACAGAACGGGCGCAGGATGGCAGCAGCACATGACAGAACGGGCGCAGGATGGCAGCAGCACATGACAGAACGGGCGCAGGATGGCAGCAGCACATGACAGAACGGGGGCGCAGGATGGGAGCAGCAAATGACAGAACGGGCGCAGGATGGGAGCAGCGCATGACAGAACGGGCGCAGGATGGGAGCAGCGCATGACAGAATGGAGGCGCAGGATGGGAGCAGCAAATGACAGAATGGAGGCGCAGGATGGGAGCAGCACATGACAGGATGGGGGCGCAGGATGGAGCAGCACATACCAGGATGGAGACCATATACCAATATAAATGTTCGCCACCCGGGCGTAGAACGGGTTCAATAGCTAGTATATATATATATGTATAGGAGCAGCGACTCAGCATACTGGCCTCATCCATGGCATTATATACTGTATATATTATATATGTATAGGAGCAGCGACTCAGCTTACTGGCCTCATCCATGGCATTATATACTGTATATATATATATATATATATATATATGTATAGGAGCAGCGACTCAGCATACTGGCCTCATCCATGGCATTATATACTGTGTATATATATATATATATATATATATATATATATGTATAGGATCAGCGACTCAGCTTACTGGCCTCATCCATGGCATTATATACTGTGTATATATATATATATATATATGTATAGGAGCAGCGACTCAGCTTACTGGCCTCATCCATGGCATTATATACTGTATATATATATGTATAGGAGCAGCGACTCAGCTTACTGGCCTCATCCATGGCATTCTATACTGTATATATATATATATATATATATATATATATATATATATATGTATAGGAGCGGCGACTCAGCTTACTAGCCTCATCCATGGCATTATATACTGTATATATATATATGTATAGGAGCGGCGACTCAGCTTACTAGCCTCATCCATGGCATTATATACTGTATATATATATATGTATAGGAGCGGTGACTCAGCATACTGGCCTCATCCATGGCATTATATACTGTGTATATATACAGTTAGGGCCAGAAATATTTGGACAGTGACACAAGTTTTGTTATTTTAGCTGTTTACAAAAACATGTTCAGAAATACATTTATATATATATATAATATGGGCTGAAAGTGCACACTCCCAGCTGCAATATGATAGTTTCCACATCCAAATCGGAGAAAGGGTTTAGGAATCATAGCTCTGTAATGCATAGCGTCCTCTTTTTCAAGGGACCAAAAGTAATTGGACAATGGACTCTAAGGGCTGCAATTAACTCTGAAGGCGTCTCCCTCGTTAACCTGTAATCAATGAAGTAGCTAAAAGGTCAGGGGTGGATTCCAGGTGTGTGGTTTTGCATTTGGAAGCTGTTGCTGTGAGCAGACAACATGCGGTCAAAGGAATTCTCAATTGAGGTGAAGCAGAACATCCTGAGGCTGAAAAAAAAGAAAAAATCCATCAGAGAGATAGCAGACATGCTTGGAGTAGCAAAATCAACAGTTGGGTACATTCTGAGAAAAAAGGAATTGACTGGTGAGCTTGGGAACTCAAAAAGGCCTGGGCGTCCACGGATGACAACAGTGGTGGATGATCGCCGCATACTTAATTTGGTGAAGAAGAACCCGTTCACAACATCAACTGAAGTCCAGAACACTCTCAGTGAAGTAGGTGTATCTGTCTCTAAGTCAACAGTAAAGAGAAGACTCCATGACAGTAAATACAAAGGGTTCACATCTAGATGCAAACCATTCATCAATACCAAAAATAGACAGGCCAGAGTTAAATTTGCAGAAAAACACCTCAAGAAGCCAGCTCAGTTCTGGAAAAGTATTCTATGGACAGATGAGACAAAGATCAACCTGTACCAGAATGATGGGAAGAAAAAAGTTTGGAGAAGAAAGGGAACGGCACATGATCCAAGGCACACCACATCCTCTGTAAAACATGGTGGAGGCAACGTGATGGCATGGGCATGCATGGCTTTCAATGGCACTGGGTCACTTGTGTTTATTGATGACATAAGAGCAGACAAGAGTAGCCGGATGAATTCTGAAGTGTACCGGGATATACTTTCAGCCCAGATTCAGCCAAATGCTGCAAAGTTGATTGGACGGCGCTTCATAGTACAGATGGACAATGACCCCAAGCATACAGCCAAAGCTACCCAGGAGTTCATGAGTGCCAAAAAGTGGAACATTCTGCAATGGCCAAGTCAATCTCCAGATCTAAACCCAATTGAGCATGCATTTCACTTGCTCAAATCCAGACTTAAGACGGAAAGACCCACAAACAAGCAAGACCTGAAGGCTGCGGCTGTAAAGGCCTGGCAAAGTATTAAGAAGGAGGAAACCCAGCGTTTGGTGATGTCCATGGGTTCCAGACTTAAGGCAGTGATTGCCTCCAAAGGATTTGCAACAAAATATTGAAAATAAAAATATTTTGTTTGGGTTATGTTTATTTGTCCAATTACTTTTGACCTCCTAAAATGTGGAGTGTTTGTAAAGAAATGTGTACAATTCCTACATTTTCTATCAGATATTTTTGTTCAACCCTTCAAATTAAACGTTACAATCTGCACTTGAATTCTGTTGTAGAGGTTTCATTTCAAATCCAATGTGGTGGCATGCAGAGCCCAACTCGCGAAAATTGTGTCACTGTCCAAATATTTCTGGCCCTAACTGTATATATATATATATATATATATAGGAGCAGCGACTCAGCATACTGGCCTCATCCATGGCATTATATACTGTATGTATATATATATATATATATATATATAGGAGCAGCGACTCCGCATACTGGCCTCATCCATGGCATTATATACTGTGTATATATATATATATATATACAGTGGGGCAAAAAAGTATTTAGTCAGTCAGCAATAGTGCAAGTTCCACCACTCAAAAAGATGAGAGGCGTCTGTAATTTACATCATAGGTAGACCTCAACTATGGGAGACAAACTGAGAAAAAAAAATCCAGAAAATCACATTGTCTGTTTTTTTAACAATTTATTTGCATATTATGGTGGAAAATAAGTATTTGGTCAGAAACAAAATTTCATCTCAATACTTTGTAATATATCCTTTGTTGGCAATGACAGAGGTCAAACGTTTTCTGTAAGTCTTCACAAGGTTGCCACACACTGTTGTTGGTATGTTGGCCCATTCCTCCATGCAGATCTCCTCTAGAGCAGTGATGTTTTTGGCTTTTCGCTTGGCAACACGGACTTTCAACTCCCTCCAAAGGTTTTCTATAGGGTTGAGATCTGGAGACTGGCTAGGCCACTCCAGGACCTTGAAATGCTTCTTACGAAGCCACTCCTTCGTTGCCCTGGCGGTGTGCTTTGGATCATTGTCATGTTGAAAGACCCAGCCACGTTTCATCTTCAATGCCCTTGCTGATGGAAGGAGGTTTGCACTCATAATCTCACGATACATGGCCCCATTCATTCTTTCATGTACCCGGATCAGTCGTCCTGGCCCCTTTGCAGAGAAACAGCCCCAAAGCATGATGTTTCCACCACCATGCTTTACAGTAGGTGTGGTGTTTGATGGATGCAACTCAGTATTCTTTTTCCTCCAAACACGACAAGTTGTGTTTCTACCAAACAGTTCCAGTTTGGTTTCATCAGACCATAGGACATTCTCCCAAAACTCCTCTGGATCATCCAAATGCTCTCTAGCAAACTTCAGACGGGCCCGGACATGTACTGGCTTAAGCAGTGGGACACGTCTGGCACTGCAGGATCTGAGTCCATGGTGGCGTAGTGTGTTACTTATGGTAGGCCTTGTTACATTGGTCCCAGCTCTCTGCAGTTCATTCACTAGGTCCCCCCGCATGGTTCTGGGATTTTTGCTCACCGTTCTTGTGATCATTCTGACCCCACGGGGTGGGATTTTGCGTGGAGCCCCAGATCGAGGGAGATTATCAGTGGTCTTGTATGTCTTCCATTTTCTAATTATTGCTCCCACTGTTGATTTCTTCACTTCAAGCTGGTTGGCTATTGCAGATTCAGTCTTCCCAGCCTGGTGCAGGGCTACAATTTTGTTTCTGGTGTCCTTTGACAGCTCTTTGGTCTTCACCATAGTGGAGTTTGGAGTCAGACTGTTTGAGCGTGTGCACAGGTGTCTTTTTATACTGATAACAAGTTTAAACAGGTGCCATTACTACAGGTAATGAGTGGAGGAAAGAGGAGACTCTTAAAGAAGAAGTTACAGGTCTGTGAGAGCCAGAAATCTTGATTGTTTGTTTCTGACCAAATACTTATTTTCCACCATAATATGCAAATAAATTGCTAAAAAAAACAGACAATGTGATTTTCTGGATTTTTTTTTCTCAGTTTGTCTCCCATAGTTGAGGTCTACCTATGATGTAAATTACAGACGCCTCTCATCTTTTTAAGTGGTGGAACTTGCACTATTGCTGACTGACTAAATACTTTTTTGCCCCACTGTATATATATGTATAGGAGCAGCGACTCAGCATACTGGCCTCATCCATGGCATTATATACTGTATATATATATATATAGATATGTATAGGAGCAGCGACTCAGCATACTGGCCTCATCCATGGCATTATATACTGTATATATATATATATATATATGTATAGGAGCGGCGACTCAGCTTACTGGCCTCATCCATGGCATTATATACTGTATATATATATATATATATATATATATATATATATATAGGAGCGGCGACTCAGCATACTGGCCTCATCCATGGCATTATATACTGTATACTGTATGTATATATATATATATATATGTATATGTATACATGTGTATATGTATACATATATATATATATGTATAGGAGCAGCGACTCAGCATACTGGCCTCATCCATGGCATTATATACACTGTATATATATATATATATATATATATATATATGTATAGGAGCAGCGACTCAGCATACTGCCCTCATCCATGGCATTATATACTGTATATATACACACTTTAAAAATAAGATCGACCAGACAAGGCAAGTCTTTATTGTTCAACCACCACAACCCCTTTGTATACCAGACCAATGCCCAAACCCCATAACCTCCCTATCCAACATCACTGAAGGGGGACTTAATTGTCTCCTCTCCAAATCCCATCTCACCACCTGTGCGCTCGACCCCATCCCATCTCCTCCCCAACCTCACCACCACACTTATCCCATCCCTAACCCACCTCTTCAACCTATCACTAACTTCTGGCACCTTCCTCTCTGCGTTCAAACATGCCACAATCACGCCTATCCTTAAAAAGTCAACCCTCGATCCAACTGCTATGTCCAGCTATCGCCCAATATCGCTGCTCCCATTTGCTTCCAAACTCCTGGAGCAGCACGTCCATGCTGAACTCTCCTCCCACCTCTCATCTAACTTGTACGACAATCTACAATCTGGTTTCCGCCCCCATCACTCAACTGAGACTGCCCTGACCAAAATCACTAACGACCTACTTACCGCCAAGGCTACTGGACAATACTCTGTACTCCTCCTTCTAGACCTGTCCTCTGCTTTCGACACAGTTGAGCACTGCCTCCTACTGCAGATGTTCTCCTCCTTTGGCATCAAAGACCTCGCCCTATCCTGGATCGCCTCGTACCTTTCCAACCGCACATTCAGCGTCTCCCACTCCCATACTACCTCCTCATCCCGCCCTCTCTCTGTTGGAGTCCCCCAAGGCTCTGTTCTAGGACCCCTACTCTTCTCAATCTATACACTTGGCTTGGGACAACTCATAAAGTCCCATGGATTCCAGTACCACCTCTATGCTGATGACACTCAGATCTACCTCTCTGGCCCAGACGTCACCGCTCTGCTGTCCAGAATCCCAGAGTGCCTATCAGCCATATCCTCCTTCTTCTCCTCTCGCTTCCTCAAACTCAATGTGGACAAATCTGAACTCATCATCTTTCCTCCATCCCACAAATCTTCCTTACCTGACCTATCTATCGCAGTCAATGACATCATGCTTTCCCCTGTACCCGAAGTCCGCTGCCTCGGAGTAACCTTCGACTCTGCCCTGTCCTTCAAACCACACATCCAAGCTCTTTCCACCTCCTGTCGCCTCCAGCTCAAAAATATCTCCAGGATCCGTCCTTTCCTCAACCCCCAATCTACTAAAATGCTTGTGCATGCCCTCATCATTTCCCGCCTTGACTACTGCAACATCCTTTTCTGTGGCCTCCCTGCTAACACCCTTGCACCTCTCCAGTCCATCCTTAACTCTGCTGCCCGACTAATCCATCTCTCTCCTCGCTACTCCTCCGCTTCCCCCCTCTGCAAATCTCTTCACTGGCTCCCATTCCCTCAGCGTATCCAGTTCAAATTGCTAATACTGACCTACAAAGCCATCCACAACCTGTCTCCTCCATATATCTCTGAACTAATCTCTCGATATCTTCCCTCACGTGATCTCCGGTCCTCCCAAGACCTCCTTCTCTCCTCCACACTTATTCGCTTCTCATCCAATCGCCTCCAAGACTTCTCCCAAATATCCCCCATCCTCTGGAACTCTTTGCCCCAACACGTCCGACTATCAACCACAGTCGGTGTCAAATGTATAATACAGTCTGTATAGAGTCTTGTGCGTGGGTGCCAGGAAACACAGAAGACACAGGCTTGTTTAAGTAGTACTTGTATTACTTCATACAAGTAAGGGTTAACACAGTTGCAGGCAGGATACAAGTCAGGCAGGAATAAACCTTAAGTCCATCTAGTTACAGAAACAGGTTAAAGGTTCTCTCTCTACTTCCCTTGCCAATGTTGATGGTAAGCTGAGAGATTCCTGAGTCCACACATGTCCAAGGATCTGAAGTAGAAGGTGGTAGGATAATAAGTCCAAGTCTTCCAGGAGCAAGGTGTCAAGTAAACTGCAGACTTGATTCTGAAGCACTGATTAAACAGCTGATGCTGCTTAAAAGGGCAAGTGGCAGAGAACAGGGCGGAAACATTGAAACTGAGAATTCCATGCAGGTTAAGGGCAAAGTAGATACAGCAGAACAGAAAGCAAAATGGCCGACAGGAAAAACTAGGTTCTAAAAAAAATAACTGCAGATATAGCAAATCGTCTAAAACCTTACATTACTCCCCTCTTAGGGACAGCCTCCGGATGACCCCAGACCCGGCTTGTCTGGGTACCTCTGATGGAACTGGCGAAGTAAGCGAGGAGCATTAATGTTATCAACCGGTTCCCATGAGTTGTCTTCAACTGAGTAGCCTTGCCACTTAATCAGGTATTGTAGCTGATTTCTATGCAACCTAGAATCCAGAATCCTTTCCACTACAAATTCCTCCTGACCATCAATCAGCACTGGGTCAGGATGAGGAGAAGAACGTCCAGGAAACATATTAGGTACTGCTGCCTTTAGTAGGGAAACGTGAAAAACAAGGTGAATTCTCATGGTTCTGGGCAGACGAAGACGACAAGCCACGGCACTTACAATCTTATTGATCCTGTAGGGACCAATGTACTTATGTCCCAATTTGGATGATGGAATCCTTAACTTAAGGTTCTTAGTTGACAGCCAGACCAAGTCTCCTACCTTGAAGGCTGGTGCGGGTTTACAAAATTTATCAGCTGCTCTTTTATATTTCTCCTGAGCGGATTCCAGATTCTCTTTTAGAAGATTGACATTCCGTTGTAGGGAAGCGATTCTGTCAGTCACAGCTGGCAGAGGCGTATCTATAGGAAATCGAGGAAGTATGTTAGGATGATAACCTAGATTAGCATAAAAAGGAGACTGCTTAGTGGAGGCACTCTGAGCGTTATTATAAGAAAATTCAGCCAAAGGAAGTAAATCCACCCAATCATCCTGTAGGTGGCAGATAAAGCAGCGGAGATACTGCTCCAGGGTCTGGTTGGTCCGTTCTGTCTGGCCATTTGTCTGAGGATGAAAGGCAGAAGAAAGATTTACTTTAACATCCAATGCGGCACAGAAGTTCTGCCAAAACCTTGAAGTGAATTGCACCCCTCGATCAGAAATGACCTCATCCGGTAGTCCATGCAAACGAAACACCTCTTGAATTATTAAATCTGCGGTCTGTTTAGCAGTGGGTAAGCCGCTACAGGGAATAAAGTGAGCTGCCTTTGTCAAACGATCCACCACCACCAAAATGGTGTTTTTCCCTTGCGAGGTTGGCAACTCCACAATGAAATCCATGGAAATGGATCCCCATGGACGGGATGGGGTGGGTAGGGGTTGTAATAGACCCGTCGGTGAAGAACGTGGTGTCTTGCATCTCGCACACACTTCGCATGAAGAGACATAATTTAGAACATCTTTTCTATAAGTGGGCCACCAAAAGAAACGAGAAAGGAATTCTTGAGTCTTTAGGACTCCTCTATGTCCCGCTATCTTGGAGTCGTGGATGAGCTGTAGTACTCTCAGTCTGACCCGTTTCAGGTATATACAAACGTTGGCCTTGAAACCACACACCATTCTTATAAACAAGACTTACATCCCTAGGAGGTTGAGCCAGAAAGGAATCCGAATGGTATGCCTCCTTGATGTCATTAAGTAGGTCTTGATTGTGAATCACTCCCAGGAACCTGGAATCGGGAAGAATAGTCTTAGAAGTAGTGAGTGGAGAGGTCTCAGTTGAATGGATCCTAGAGAGTGCGTCTGCTTTTCCATTGCACGACCCTGGCCTATAAGAGATTACAAAATTGAATTGATTCAAGAACAGACTCCAACGAGCCTGGCGAGGAGTCAGGCACTTAGCTGATCTGATAAATTCAAGATTGCGATGGTCGGTCAGGACGACTATCTGCTGTGCAGTTCCCTGAAGATGATGTCTCCATTCCTTGAAGGCAGCAATGATGGCCAACAATTCTCTAATGCCCACGTCGTAGTTCTTTTCTGCTGCAGACAACCGCTGTGAAAAAAAAAGCACAGGGATGCAAAACATTCTTCTCACCTGTTCTCTGGGAGAGTATAGCTCCGATGGCACAGTCAGAGGCATCCACTTCTACTATGAAGGCCAGTTCAGGGTTGGGATGCACTAGGATAGGTGCTGTGGTAAATTTACTCTTCAGGTGAGAAAATGCTTCTTGGGCTTGAGGAGTCCAGGTGAAGGTAGATCTTTTACGGGTAAGTTGCGTGATAGGTGACACTACCTCAGAAAAGTTCCTAATAAAACGCCTGTAGAAATTGGCAAACCCGATGAAGCGCTGTACTTCCTTCACATTCTTCGGAACTGGCCAGTTCTTGATGGCTTGGGTTTTACTCTCATCCATACAAATTCCTCGTGATGACATTACATACCCCAAAAATTGAATCTCGGTCTGATGGAATTCGCATTTTTCAAGTTTGATATAAAGATGATTCTGTCGTAGGCGTTCTAAGACCATCTTCACGTGTCCATGATGTTCCTCTGTAGAGTTAGAAAAAAATCAAAATATCATCTAAATAAATCACTACAAAAGTATCCAAAAGATCCCTGAAAATGTCGTTCACTAAATGTTGAAAAGTTGCTGGGGCATTACATAGACCGAACGGCATGACTAAGTATTCGAAATGTCCATAACGTGATCTGAATGCGGTCTTCCATTCATCCCCAGGTCTAATACGGACCAAATTATAGGCCCCACGGAGATCCAGTTTAGAAAAAATCTTGGCATGCCGTACTCTCTCCAATAACTCAGGGATCAAAGGCAGTGGGTAACGGTTTCTGATAGTAACCTTATTAAGCTCCCGGTAATCTATGCAGGGTCTAAGAGATCCATCTTTCTTCTTCACAAAGAAGATGGGTGCACCTGCAGGAGATGAGGAGTGGCGTATGAAGCCTTTGGCTAAATTCTCATCAATATAGTCCTTCAAAGCCTTTAGCTCGGGCCCTGCCAAAGGGTAGATCTTACCAAAGGGTATACCTGCTCCTGGCAATAGTTCAATTGGACAATCATATGGACGATGAGGGGGAAGCTGATCAGCGTTCCTCTTGTCACATACGTCGGCATACTCATGGTACATAGCTGGTAGCTCTGAAAGCGTGGAGGATCCCTCAGGAACAGCACAAACTGCAACTTCTGGACCTATCTGTTTCTCCGGGAAGTGCAACTCCTTGGTCTCCCAGTTAATTGTAGGGTTCTGAGCCTGCAGCCATGGCAACCCTAAAATGATGGGAAAATGGGGAGAAGCAATAAGCATAAAAGACAATCTCTCTTGATGATCTTTACCCATGAACACCTTCAAGGGTTCCGTCTCCTGATCCACTGGTCCAGAGTTTAACAGGGAACCATCCACAGTCTCCATCTGTACAGGAGTAGCTTTCTTCACGGGACGTATCCCATGTTTCTGGGCAAAAGAGATGTCCATAAAATTGCCACTTGCCCCTGAGTCAATCATGGCAGAGCTACACACCCATACCGAGTCAACCCAGAGTTTGATGGAGAGGGAGCAATGAGAGTTATGCTTCTTACAGCTCAACTGGGATACTGTTGGGGAAACTTGAAAAATTGCTGCATTTATACAATCATCAGGCTCTGAAATAATGGAGTTTAAGTCCGAGAAGTCAGTATCTATAGCTGCAGATCTCCCTAGAACTTGAGATTCGGATTTGACAGATCCCCTTTCGCAGCACTCACAGTGTATGACTGCTGCAGCAGTCTTACGAGAACGGTTGGGGCAGCTTGTAATGAAGTGCCCTGACTTACCACAATAGAAACATAGATTTTCTTTTAGTCGATGTTCCTTGCGGGCATCACTCACCCGTCTCTGTAAGGAGTCCACCTGCATTGGTTCAGGTTCTGGTTCCCGTGTGGTCCGGCTCACAGACTCCTTAGCTGGGGAGGAAGGCAGGTAATGATTAGAACGATTAATTTCAGACCATCTCTCCTGTCTGCGTTCAGTAAGACGGGCATCAATACGGATGCAGTAGTTAATAAAATCTCCCAACGCGGTGGGAGGGTCGGCACGAGCAAGTTCGTCTTTAATCATAGGAGACAACCCTTTACGGAAAATTGATTTCTTCGCGGAACTGTCCCAAGTGGTATCAAGAGCCCATCTCCTGAAATCCAAGGCATATTCAGCTACTGAGCGCTTACCTTGGCGCAAAGCCAACATGGCTGCTTCAGCTGTTGCACCTCGGTTTGGGTCATCAAAAACCTGCCCCATAGCTGAAATGAAAGCTTCAAGATTATTTAGACATTCATCCTCAGTCTCAATCAGGGGGTTTGCCCACATCAGAGCTTTGTTGGAGAGCAGCATGATTATGGTTAGCACCTTGGATCGTTCGGAGAGAAATTGTGAAGCATGAGCAGAGAAAAACAGTTTGCATTGATTAATAAATCCCCTAAATTTTTCCCGTTCACCGCCAAAACGGAAAGGTGGCAACTTTGGAAACCCAGAACCCGGGGATGTGGATGGTGCCAGGACTCGTTCCTCCAGAGCCTCAATCCTGTTTCGCAATTCCTGCGTATTTTGTCCGAAAACTTGCAAGTTGTGATTATTAAGATCTTGCTGGCTTGAAAAGCTGGTCTTTAAAGCCTGAATATCCGCAAGAATCTTATCAGTAACTCCACATAAATCTTTTACACGAGCCTCCATCTTCCCAGATATTTTACGGCAGAAAAGCTGGAAAAGAGGAAAGAGCGCACAATAGTGTTCACCTGTGGTAACACACCTGGCTGAAAAAAGGGAATGCGCTCACCTGAACTGGTTGTGAGAAGTCACAACCACTATCATCACAGAATGTATAAATTAATATCTT
Organism: Ranitomeya imitator; assembly: GCF_032444005.1. NCBI lineage: Eukaryota > Metazoa > Chordata > Amphibia > Anura > Dendrobatidae > Ranitomeya > Ranitomeya imitator. The sequence continues at coordinate 185,218 of NW_027194904.1, forward strand.
CCCAGATCCTTTAAGATAGAAATGCTGGAAAAGAAACAAGGGCGCACAATAGTGTTCACCTGTGGTAACACACCTGGCTGAAAAAAGGGAATGCGCTCACCTGAAATGGTTGTGAGAAGTCACAACCACTGTCGTCACAGAATGCATATATTAATATCTTCCCAGATCCTTTAAGATAGAAATGCTGGAAAAGAAACAAGGGCGCACAATAGTGTTTACCTGTGGTAACACACCTGGCTGAAAAAAGGGAATGTGCTCACCTGAACTGGTTGTGAGAAGTCACAACCACTATCATCACAGAATGTATAAATTAATATCTTCCCAGATCCTTTAAGATAGAAATGCTGGAAAAGAAACAAGGGCGCACAATAGTGTTTACCTGTGGTAACACACCTGGCTGAGAGGAAAAAAAAAAAGAATGTGCTCACCTGAAATGGTTGTGAGAAGTCACAACCACTGTCGTCACAGAATGCATATATTAATATCTTCCCAGATCCTTTAAGATAGAAATGCTGGAAAAGAAACAAGGGCGCACAATAGTGTTTACCTGTGGTAACACACCTGGCTGAAAAAAGGGAATGTGCTCACCTGAACTGGTTGTGAGAAGTCACAACCACTGTCGTCACAGAATGTATAAATTAATATCTTCCCAGATCCTTTAAGATAGAAATGCTGGAAAAGAAACAAGGGCGCACAATAGTGTTTACCTGTGGTAACACACCTGGCTGAGAGGAAAAAAAAAAAGAATGTGCTCACCTGAAATGGTTGTGAGAAGTCACAACCACTATCATCACAGAAGGTATAACTGGATATCTGGCATTCACAGTCCACAGCAGACTCTAACGTTGGCTTCAGAATCTTGTCAAATGTATAATACAGTCTGTATAGAGTCTTGTGCGTGGGTGCCAGGAAACACAGAAGACACAGGCTTGTTTAAGTAGTACTTGTATTACTTCATACAAGTAAGGGTTAACACAGTTGCAGCAGGATACAAGTCAGGCAGGAATAAACCTTAAGTCCATCTAGTCACAGAAACAGGTTAAAGGTTCTCTCTCTACTTCCCTTGCCAATGTTGATGGTAAGCTGAGAGATTCCTGAGTCCACACATGTCCAAGGATCTGAAGTAGAAGGTGGTAGGATAATAAGTCCAAGTCTTCCAGGAGCAAGGTGTCAAGTAAACTGCAGACTTGATTCTGAAGCACTGATTAAACAGCTGATGCTGCTTAAAAGGGCAAGTGGCAGAGAACAGGGCGGAAACATTGAAACTGAGAATTCCATGCAGGTTAAGGGCAAAGTAGATACAGCAGAACAGAAAGCAAAATGGCCGACAGGAAAAACTAGGTTCTACAAAAAATAACAGCAGATATAGCAAATCGTCTAAAACCTTACAGTCGGATCCTTCAGACGGAACCTGAAAACTCATCTCTTCAGGAAAGCCTACAGCCTGCACTGACACCGCTGCTGCCTCATCACTATTGAAGCTACCGCCTCACCAACACCGGAGCTACCGCCTCACCAACACCGGAGCTACTGCCTCACCAACACCGGAGCTCCTGCAACCCTCAACCTACTGTCTCCTTCCCCATAATCCTGTAGAATGTAAGCCCGCAAGGGCAGGGTCCTCGCCCCTCTGTATCAGTCCGTCATTGTTAGTTTGTTTACTGTATGTGATATTTGTAACTTGTATGTAACCCCTTCTCATGTACAGCACCATGGAATCAATGGTGCTATATAAATAAATAATAATAATAATATATATAGATTCAAGATTCAAAGAAGCTTTATTGGCAGGACCAAATACACATCAGCTTTGCCAAAGCTAGTGTATAAAGGCAATAGGGATAGGGACTGTGGGGATGTTGGGTAGGAGCTGTAGGGAAGGTGGATGGGGGCAGATCTATTGTGGGGGCTATAGTCCATGGTATAGGGGAGGTGGATGGGGGCAGATCCAGGGTGGGGGCTATAGTCCATGGCATAGGGGAGGTGGATGGGGCAGATCCAGGGTGGGGGCTATAGTCCATGGCATAGGGGAGGTGGATGGGGCAGATCCAGGGTGGGGGCTATAGTCCATGGTATAGGGGAGGTGGATGGGGGCAGATCCAGGGTGGGGGCTATAGTCCATGGCATAGGGGAGGTGGATGGGGGCAGATCCATTGTGGGGGGTATAGTTCATGGCATAGGGGAGGTGAATGGGGGCAGATCCATTGTGGGGGCTGTAGTCCATGGCATCATAGTTCTTTCTCGCAGTCTATGACATTCGCTCACATACCGCGCTGCTATCTCCACTGCTCTCTCTTCTTCTCCCAGCAGGATATATGTTTTCTCTTCCTCCTTCATGGTGATGAAGTCTGGGAAGAGATGTGAGAGTCTCCTGAAGTGAGTGTCCCTCACTGCTGAGTATTTGGAGCAGTGTAGCAGGAAGTGGGTTTCGTCCTCTATGGCCTCCTGGTCACAGTGTTGGCACAGTCTTTCCTCCCTGGGCTTATAGCTCTGCCTGTGTCGGCCACATTCGATGGCCAGACTGTGGGCGCTGAGTCTATATCGGCTCAGGATCTGGCGGTCTCTGGGGTCCGGGAGTTTCTCCAGATATGGCGCCAGTCTGTAGTCTCTCTGTAGGCTCCGGTACATGCTCAGTTTCTGTGAGCTGATGATATCATTCTTCCAGTCACTGACATACCTCTCCTGGCCTTCGTCTGCCATCTTCCTAATTCCGGCTTTTGTCAGGTTGTTGTGATTGGTGTTCTGGTCCGGTTGGGTTTGGCTGGGCTGTTCCGAGGGTTCTGGTTTTTCTGTTTCACCTACATGTATCAGGGCTTTATGGTGATGGGAGCTTGGATTGCTCCTATGCAGATGAGCCCGGAATGACAGCGCCCTCTTTAGAACTATTAGGTGTAGAGGGAATCTGCCCAGCTCGGCCCGACAAGCACTGTTGGAGGTGCTCCGATGGACCTGGAGAAGGTGCTTGCAGAATTCCAGGTGGAATATTTCTGTTGGACTGGAATCCCATTTTGACCAGTCTGGGTAGGTGTGAGGACCCCAGACTTCGCTGCCATACAGGAGGATTGGGGCGATGATGGAGTCGAAGATTTTTAGCCAGACCCTCACTGGTGGCTTCAGATCGTAGAGTGTCCTTCGGATGGCATAGAAGGTTTTGCAGGCCTTGTCTTTCAGGGTCTCTATGGCTTGTTTGAAGCTCCCTGACCGGTGAATCTCTAGGCCCAGGTAGGTATATTTGTCTGTTCCTGTGAGGTCGCAGTTGTTGAGGATAAATGATGGGTGTTGGTCTGATCTTCTCTTTCTCCTCTGGAACACCATGGTGTTGGTTTTCTTTAGGTTGACCGGTAGAGCCCAGGTGGAGCTGAATTTCTCTAGGATTTTCAGGTTGTCCTGGAGGCCTTTCTCGGTTGGTGACAGCAGCAGCAGGTCATCTGCATACAGCAGGAATTTCACCTGAGCGTCGTGGAGGGTGAGACCTGGTGCTGAGGAGGATTTCAGGGCGGTAGCCAGCTCGTTGATGTAGATGTTGAAGAGCGTTCTTTTGCCGTTCACACTCACGCTGCAGCGGTTCTCGGTGTAGGAGCTTTTGATGACATCGTAGGTCTTTCCTCCTATTCCACTCTCCAGCAGTTTCAGGAATAAGCCCGGGTGCCACACTGAATCAAAGGCCTTTTTAAAGTCCACAAAGCAGGCATATATCTTCCCATTCTTTGTATTGTAGACGTGTCTCTGAATGAGGCTGTGCAGAGTATAGATGTGGTCAGTGGTGCGGTGGTTCGGCATGAACCCTGCTTGGCTCTTGCTGAGGACGTTGTGCTCGGTGAGGAAGGTGAGGTGTTGTGAATTCTGTGGCAGAGCTCCCTCCTGTGGTCACAAGTGGTACTTCGGCTGGTTCTCTCTGTGAGCTTCCGTTGGTGGAGGAAAGTGGTACTGCGGCTTCTGAGTTTCCTTCCTCAGGTGATGTGGTGAAGTCGTTAGGTGCTGCTCTATTTAACTCCACCTAGTGCTTTGATCCTGGCCTCCAGTCAATGTTCTAGTATTGGACCTGTTTCCTCCTGGATCGTTCCTGTGGCCTGCTGCTCTGCATAGCTAAGTTCCTCTTTGCTATTTGTTTGCTGTTTTTTTCTGTCCAGCTTGTCTATTTGTTTTTTTCTGCTTGCTGGAAGCTCTGGGACGCAGAGGGTGTACCTCCGTGCCGTTAGTTCGGTACGGAGGGTCTTTTTGCCCCCTTTGCGTGGTTTTTGTAGGGTTTTGTGTTGACCGCAAAGTTACCTTTCCTATTCTCGCTCTGTTCAGAAAGTTGGGCCTCACTTTGCTAAATCTATTTCATCTCTACGTTTGTCTTTTCATCTTAACTCACAGTCATTATATGTGGGGGCTGCCTTTTCCTTTGGGGTATTTCTCTGAGGCAAGGTAGGCTTATTTTCTATCTTCAGGCTAGCTAGTTTCTCAGGCCGTGCCGAGTTGCATAGGGAGCGTTAGGCGCAATCCACGGCTGCCTTTAGTGTGGTTGGAGAGGATTAGGGATTGCGGTCAACAGAGTTCCCACGTCTCAGAGCTCGTTCTTGTTTTTTGGGTTATTGCCAGGTCACTGTATGTGCGCTGACCTCTATGTCCATTGTAGTACTGAATTACCTTTCATAACAGTACTGGAGGCCAAAAGTACTAATGATTCCCAATAGAGGGAAAAAAGAAGTTCTGAGACCATTTTTTTTTCTTTGCACTGTGTTTTGCCTTTTTTTTCCCCTAGACATTTGGGTGGTTCAGGACACAGGTGTAGCAATGGACATTAAAGGTCTGTCTTCATGTGTGGATCAGCTCACGGCAAGAGTACAAAGTATTCAAGACTTTGTGGTTCAGAATTCTATGTTAGAACCAAGAATTCCTATTCCTGATTTGTTTTTTGGAGATAGAACTAAATTTCTGAGTTTCAAAAATAATTGTAAACTATTTCTGGCTTTGAAACCTTGCTCCTCTGGTGACCCAGTTAAACAAGTTAGGATCGTTATTTCTTTTTTGCGTGGCGACCCTCAGGACTGGGCATTTTCTCTTGCGTCAGGAGATCCTGCATTAAGTAATATCGATGCATTTTTCCTGGCGCTCGGATTGCTGTACGATGAGCCTAATTCTGTGGATCAGGCAGAGAAGAATTTGCTGGCTCTGTGTCAGGGTCAGGATGAAATAGAGGTATATTGTCAGAAATTTAGAAAGTGGTCCGTACTCACTCAGTGGAATGAAGGTGCGCTCGCAGCTATTTTCAGAAAAGGTCTCTCTGAAGCCCTTAAGGATGTCATGGTGGGATTTCCTATGCCTGCTGGTCTGAATGAGTCTACGTCTTTGGCCATTCAGATCGGTCGACGCTTGCGCGAGCGTACATCTGTGCACCATTTGGCGGTATTACCTCAGCTTAAACCTGAGCCTATGCAGTGCGATAGGACTTTGACCAGAGTTGAACGGCAAGAACACAGACGTCTGAATGGGCTGTGTTTCTACTGTGGTGATTCCACTCATGCTATCTCTGATTGTCCTAAGCGCACTAAGCGGTTCGCTAGGTCTGCCACCATTGGTACGGTACAGTCAAAATTTCTTCTGTCTGTTACCTTGATCTGCTCTTTGTCATCGTATTCTGTCATGGCATTTGTGGACTCAGGCGCTGCTCTGAATTTGATGGACTTGGAGTATGCTAGGCGTTGTGGGTTTTTCTTGGAGCCCTTGCAGTGTCCTATTCCATTGAGAGGAATTGATGCTACGCCTTTGGCCAAGAATAAGCCTCAGTACTGGACCCAGCTGACCATGTGCATGGCTCCTGCACATCAGGAGGTTATTCGCTTTCTGGTGTTGCATAATCTGCATGATGTGGTCGTGTTGGGGTTGCCATGGCTACAAGTCCATAATCCAGTATTAGATTGGAAATCCATGTCTGTGTCCAGCTGGGGTTGTCAGGGGGTACATGGTGATGTCCCATTTCTGACTATTTCGTCATCCACCCCTTCTGAGGTTCCTGAGTTCTTGTCTGATTACCGGGATTTATTTGATGAGCCCAAGTCCGATACCCTACCTCCGCATAGGGATTGTGATTGTGCTATCGATTTGATTCCTGGTAGTAAATTCCCAAAAGGTCGACTGTTTAATTTATCTGTGCCTGAGCACGCCGCTATGCGGAGTTATGTGAAGGAGTCTTTGGAGAAGGGGCATATTCGCCCGTCATCGTCGCCATTAGGAGCAGGGTTCTTTTTTGTAGCCAAGAAGGATGGTTCACTGAGACCTTGTATAGATTACCGCCTTCTAAATAAGATCACGGTTAAATTTCAGTACCCCTTGCCATTGTTATCTGATTTGTTTGCTCGGATTAAGGGGGCTAGTTGGTTCACCAAGATAGATCTTCGTGGTGCGTATAATCTTGTGCGTATTAAGCGAGGCGATGAGTGGAAAACTGCATTTAATACGCCCGAGGGCCATTTTGAGTATCTAGTAATGCCATTCGGACTTGCCAATGCTCCATCAGTGTTTCAGTCCTTTATGCATGACATCTTCCGAGAGTACCTGGATAAATTCCTGATTGTGTACTTAGATGACATTTTGCTCTTCTCGGATGATTGGGAGTCTCATGTGAAGCAGGTCAGAACGGTGTTTCAGGTCATGCGTGCTAATTCTTTGTTTGTGAAGGGATCAAAGTGTCTCTTTGGTGTTCAGAAGGTTTCATTTTTGGGGTTCATCTTTTCCCCTTCTACTATCGAGATGTACCCTGTTAAGGTCCAAGCCATCCATAATTGGACTCAGCCGACATCTCTGAAAAGTCTGCAAAAGTTCCTGGGCTTTGCTAATTTTTATCGTCGCTTCATCTGCAATTTTTCTAGTATTGCTAAACCATTGACCGATTTGACCAAGAAAGGTGCTGATTTGGTCAATTGGTCTTCTGCTGCGGTGGAAGCTTTTCAAGAGTTGAAGCGTCGTTTTTCTTCTGCCCCTGTGTTGTGTCAACCAGATGTTTCGCTTCCGTTCCAGGTCGAGGTTGATGCTTCTGAGATTGGAGCAGGGGCTGTTTTGTCGCAGAGAAGTTCTGATTGCTCGGTGATGAAACCATGCGCCTTCTTTTCCAGGAAGTTTTTGCCTGCTGAGCGAAATTATGATGTGGGCAATCGAGAGTTGCTGGCCATGAAGTGGGCATTCGAGGAGTGGCGTCATTGGCTTGAAGGAGCTAATCATCTCGTGGTGGTCTTGACTGATCATAAGAACTTGACTTATCTCGAGTCCGCCAAGCAGTTGAATCCTAGACAAGCTCGTTGGTCATTGTTTTTTGCCCGTTTTGACTTTGTGATTTCATACCTTCCGGGCTCTAAAAATGTGAAGGCGGATGCTCTGTCTAGGAGTTTTGTGCCCGACTCTCCGGGTGTATCTGAGCCGGCGGGTATCCTCAAAGAGGGAGTAATTGTGTCTGCCATCTCCCCTGATTTGCGGCGGGTGCTGCAAAAATTTCAGGCTAATAAACCTGATCGTTGCCCAGCGGAGAAACTGTTTGTCCCTGATAAATGGACGAGTAGAGTTATCTCTGAGGTTCATTGTTCGGTGTTGGCTGGTCATCCTGGAATCTTTGGTACCAGAGAGTTAGTGGCTAGATCCTTTTGGTGGCCATCTCTGTCGCGGGATGTGCGTACTTTTGTGCAGTCCTGTGGGATTTGTGTTCGGGCTAAGCCCTGCTGTTCTCGTGCCAGTGGGTTGCTTTTGCCCTTGCCGGTCCCGAAGAGGCCTTGGACACATATCTCTATGGATTTTATTTCAGATCTTTCCGTCTCTCAAAAGATGTCAGTCATTTGGGTGGTCTGTGATCGCTTCTCTAAGATGGTCCATTTGGTACCCTTGTCTAAATTGCCTTCCTCCTCTGATTTGGTGCCATTGTTTTTCCAGCATGTGGTTCGTTTACATGGCATTCCAGAGAATATCGTTTCTGACAGAGGTTCCCAGTTTGTTTCGAGGTTTTGGCGAGCCTTTTGTGGTAGGATGGGCATTGACTTGTCTTTTTCCTTGGCTTTCCATCCTCA